>NC_057797.1:579529664-579611944 GCF_018294505.1 Triticum aestivum | reverse complement strand
GCCGCCAAGCTCGCCGCCACCCGGCCGCCGAGCACCGCCCGCCGTTGTCCGCGCCGCCCCCAATACCGGCAAGTACGGCCGGCGTGCCTTCTTCGAGCTCCGGCGTCCTCCAAGTCCCCTCCGGCCAACCTCGTTTTGCATGCTCCGGAGAGATCCGATCCAGATCTGAAAAATCCTAGGGGTTGACTTTTTTTCACTAAGTTCTCAGTTTATTTTGCATACTTTGACCTGTGATAACTCCGCAACCGTAACTCCGTTTTGGGCATATAGCATATCAAAATGTTCGCCTCAGAGAGCACATCATTTCGTCTCATCGCATCATTTTCATTTGTGTTCATCTTGATGCCCGAAATGTTGTTGGAAGAGTGCTATTTGAGATAATTGTCAGATCTGCTGCTCCAATTAGATATTTGTCATTTTTGCCATGATTATTGTGTGCATGATATGCCCCTGAGCTCTACATGTGTTTTGTTATATGTTTTGCCATCTTTCCAGAGGTGCAACCCATGCATTTTTGGGATGTGTGTGGTGACTAGCACAAGCTTGCAAAGTGGAGCATTCATTAATGCTGATTTCAGGGACTTAAATTTCCACCATGTCCTTGATCTGTTTATTTCAATATGCCATATGTTCATGTTGCTTCCTAGTGATCCGTGCCTCTTTTGAGGATGATCAGTAAGGATGTTTTGTTAATGTTGTAGTTCTCTATCCATCCATGTCTTTGTTTGCAATTATGGAGGAACCTAGCTTGAGTCAATCGAGCTCTAGTTTTGTCATTTCGTGAATCTGGGCAGATTGTCTACTTGTTAGCGATTTTGCCGAGGATGTTGTAGTTGATCAGTGCATCCTATGTTATTGTTCTTGCCATGTGTAGCTTGTATAATGTGTATTATTGATGGGTGCATGCTTAGATTGTCATGACTTGCTCTGTAGTGAGTGCATCGAGCTCGTAAACATGCCTACTTGATATTTGTTTTTGCATGCTCCAGTTTTCACTAAGTCTGTGATCTGATTATGTTTTTGCCATGTTCACATGCTTGCAAATGTATTTTCTGATCACTTTTGGCTCAAGGTCACTAAGGGACTTTTGTTAAGCTCTTTGAGTAGCTCCATTCCGTGCTTTACTTTGCCATGTTCAGGTCCTGTAGCATATGGTTTTCATGCTCCAAAGTGTGCTACCTGATCTGAAATTCCAGACAAGTGTTAATTTCACTAAGTCTGAAATCTGTTTACCAAATTCATTTTTACCATGCTTGTTTGAACCTGTTAATGGATGATTTGGCCGTAGCTTAGTGTTCATCTTTTGTTAAGCTTCATGAAGGGATCCCTGCCATGTATTTTGTTTCCATGTTTAAGTGTCGTAGCATGTTCATCTTGTTGCATTTAGGTGGCTACTTGCTGTATATCGCAGACCGGTGCCATATTTGAATTGCTTGCCATTTCCAAACCGTAACTCCGATTCCTGCGTTCTTTATATCGTTTTCAAGCGATTTCATCTCAACTTTCCAGTGGCACACTTGGATTTCTGAGTTGAGGCCAGGTTCATGCATTCCTTGTCAAATCTTGCATATGCATCGCATATCGCATCCCGCATAGCATACCATGTTTGCATCATATTGTTTGAGCTTTGCACGTGGTTGATTGTGTCCTTGTTGCTTGTTTGTCTTGTTTGGGTAGATCCGGGAGACGAGTTCGCTAATGAGGAGCCTGTTGAGTTTGCTTTCGAGGATCTAGTCAACTCTGACAACTTTGCAGGCAAGATGATCATACCTCGAAATCACTACTATCTTTGCTTTGCTAGATGCTCGCTTTTTTGCTATGCCTATGCTATGATGCCTACCAATTGCTTATCATGCCTCCCAAATTGCCATGTCAAACCTCTAACCCACCATGTCCTAGCAAACCGTTGATTGGCTATGTTACCGCTTTGCTCAGCCCCTCTTATAGTGTTGCTAGTTGCAGGTGAAGATTGGAGACTGTTCCTTGTTGGAACATTATTTACTTGTTGGGATATCATTATATTGCCTTGTTATCTTAATTCATCTATATACTTGGTAAAGGGTGGAAGGCTCGGCCTCTCGCCTAATGTTTTGTTCCACTCTTGCCGCCCTAGTTTCCGTCATATCGGTGTTATGTTCCCGGATTTTGCGTTCCTTATGCGGTTGGGTGATAATTGGAACCCCTTGATAGTTTGCCTTAATTAAAGCTTTTCCAGCAATGCCCAACCTTGGTTTTACCATTTGCTACCTAGCCTCTTTTCCCTTGGGTTTCCGGAGCCCGAGGGTCATCTTATTTAACCCCCCTGGGCCAGTGCTCCTCTGAGTGTTGGTCCGACTGAGCTGCCTGCGGGGCCACCTCGGGGCAACTTGAGGGTTGGTTTTACTCGTAGCTAGTCTCATCTGAGTGTGCCCTGAGAACGAGATATGTGTAGCTCCTATCAGGATTTGTCGGCACATTCGGGCGGTGTTGCTGGATTTGTTTTAACTTGTCGAAGTGTCTTGTAGAGCCGGGATACCGAGTCTGATCGGAATGTCTCGGGAGAAGGTCTATTCCTTCGTTGACCGTGAGAGCTTGTCATGGGCTAAGTTGGGACTCCCCTGCAGGGATTTGAACTTTCGAAAGCCGTGCCCGCGGTTATGGGCAGATGGGAATTTGTTAATGTCCGGTTGTAGATAACTTGAACCTTAACTTAATTAAAACGAATCAACTGTGTGAGTTACCGTGATGGTCTCTTCTCGGCGGAGTCCGGGAAGTGAAGACGGTGTTGGAGTAATGCTTGCCGCAGGTTGCTCTCTAGTTATTCGTTCGCGCTTTGCCTTCTCTTCTCGCTCTCTTTTGCGAACAGGTTAGCCACCATATATGCTAGTCGCTTGCTGCAGCTCCACATATTTACCTTGCCTTACCTATAAGCTTAAATAGTCTTGATCGCGAGGGTGCGTGATTGCTGAGTCCCCGTGGCTCACAGATTACTTCCAAACCAGATGCAGGGCCTGATGACTCCGTTCCAGATGACATGCTTGAGCTCAAGTGGGAGTTCGATGAGGACTCACGCCGTTACTATGTGTCTTTCCCTGATGATCAGTAGTGGTGCCCAGTTGCGGCGATCGGGACCGTGTCGCATGTTGGGGTTATCTTTTATTTTGGCGCTGTAGTCGGGCCATGATTGCTTGTTTGATGTAATGCTATTTATGTACTTTGATTGACGTGGCGAGTGTAAGCCAACTATGTATCCCCCCTTTTATTATGCCTCTAAGTTGCGACATTGCTTTCAATGCGGTTATGCCTCTAAGTCGTGCCTCGACACGTGGGAGATATAGCTGCATCCAGGGCGTTACAAGTTGGTAATCAGAGCCTTCCACGTCCTTAGGAGCCCCATTGCTTGATCGTTATTAGCGGCCGAGTTGAGTCTAGAAAAAAATGTTTTGAGTCATTTAGGAATTATATATCGGAGAGTTTAGGAATTCTTTTTACTCCCCAGTCTCCTCATCGCTCTGGTAAGGCATCCTGACATAGCGTTTTGACTATTCTCTTCTCAAATTTCACTAAAAAAATTTTAGGATCACGCGGGTACTTTGGAATCGTTCTGATGGTTTTGTGACGAGAACATTGTTCTTGGTGCCTCCTGTCTTTAGGGGTTGTGGCAGTGTCCCGGGGAGTTGAGCTCCGAGGTGTTGTCGTCACAATTTTATCGTTGCAGTTCTGGAATACCTGAGTTTAGTACGCCGACATCGAAAATCTCTTTTATGCAGTTCGTTGGTGAGATAACCTCGATGCCACCCAGTACTGGGGCGGGAGTTCGGGAGTATCACCATAACTTGTATAACGGATGCTTTTTGAAGGTTGAGGTAGATGGTTTCCGAAGTTTTTATCGGTTATGTGTTGAAGGATGGATACAGCTGGATGTAGGATTTGCTAGATTTGGGTGAGATATTATGCTTCCCCTGTATCCCCAACACCTGATTGCATAACCAGAAAGGTTCAGGAGTTTCATAGGTGGGAATTCTTGTAGCTCTAGTTCTTCTTCCACGGATATTTGGTTTGAGATTGGGATTTCTTACCGAGTATTCGCTCTTGATCCGTACCTTGTTGATTTATTCCTCTACCTAAATTCTAAGTGGCTTCTCAATTTATGGATATGTGACCATTTCAAGTGGAATGCATTCGTTCTTATGTTCGGATGTGAAGACTATATGTTGCAATTTCAACCCGTTGGATTTAGCTTCATTTTATCTGTCAATGTGCTAACGGTTGTCACCCTCTTCAGGATGGCTCCTGCTAAGAGCACCAATCAGAATCAGAATCAGGATCCGCCACCACCTCCACCTCCTCAGGAGGCATGGCAAGCTGTGATGGCCGCAACCAATGCAAACACACAATTGATCATGCAAATTCTTCAAGAGCGCAATCAAGCGAACCAATGCAACAATCAGAATCACTTTGCTACACTCAACCAGTTCCTTGCTAACGGGCCAAAGACTTTCAGCAATTGTGTTGAGGCAACTGATGCTGACGATTGGCTCCTGGATCTGTGCAAGCATTTCGAGTGGAGTAACGTCAGGCCTGGGGACTTTGTCAAGTTCGCTTCCTTCCAACTCAAAGACCAAGCTGCAGAATGGTTCCAATAGTACAAGGATTCAAGAGGAGGCCGTGTGATTACCTGGGATGAATTCCGTCAAGACTTCAAATCTCATCATATCCCTCAGAGCGTGGTTGAAAGCAAGCGTGAGGAATTCCGCAACCTGAAGCAAGGCTCTTTATCTGTCTATGACTACAACAAGTTGTTTCAGAAGCTCGCCCGCTTTGCTAAGCAGGACGTCCCTGACGAGAAGAGCATGATATACCAGTTCAGGGGTGGTCTCAGAGAAGAAAGCAAGCTAGCTCTTGTTCTCTTTGAGCCCTTGAGGTACGACGAGTTCTACAACATGGCATTGAAGCAAGAGGCTGCTCAACTGAGGTGTGATGCTTCCAAGAAGCGAGTCAGAGATGCTACTCCTTCTTCCTGTACTCAAGTGGCCAAGCAACAGAAGTATTGGCTTCCTCCTCCTCCATTCCGTCAGCCGTATCAGAAGAGCAAAGGTGGCAGTGGATCTTCCCACCCACCCAACCCTGGCTTTCAGAACAAGACTTCGTCTCAAGCTCCAAGATCGAGTGCTTCGTATCACCGTCCGCTTTCAGAGGTCACGTGCAACAAGTGCCAACAGAAGGGTCACTATGCCAACAAGTGCTTCAATCAGAGGCGTCTTCCTCCTCCTCCTCCTGTGAGATCGGCAAGTACAGCTGTGGTCAAGCATAACCCCAAGCACGCCAAGGTCAACATGCTGAATGCAGCTCAGGCGGAGGACTCATCAGATGTCATCATGGGTAACCTTCCTGTTAATGATATTCCCGCAAAAGTACTTTTTGACTCTGGTGCATCGCATTCCTTCATGTCATTCCCATTTGCATCGGAGAACAATTTTAGTACTAAGGCATTACCTAGAGCTATGCAAGTCGTCTCTCCGGCTAAGCATCTGAGTTCTAGTATGATGGTTCCGGATATTTCTATCATGATGGGTGATTTCAAGTTTCTGGCTTCTCCAATGGTTCTTGGTAACTCAGATATTGATCTTATTCTCGGGATGGATTGGCTTTCTAAGCACAAGGCTCAGCTTGATTGTGCAGCCAGACAGATTCTATTGACTCATTCGTCTGAGGATGTAACTGTCTTTGCCGCTCGGGATAATACAATCCGTCTGTTTTCTCTCAGTGAGAAGGGTGAACTGGATGATATCTTGCAAATCCCAGTTGTTTGCGAATATCAAGACGTCTTTCCAGAAGAGCTTCCAGGAATGCCTCCGCACCGGCCAGTTGAATTCGTCATCGATCTTGAGCCTAGCACGGAACCAATGTGCAAGCATCCTTACAAGCTCGGACCTAAAGAGTTGAAGGAGCTGAAGAAACAACTCGATGTTCAAGAGAGAATGGTCTCATCCGACCTAGTTCTTCTCCGTGGGGTTGTGGTGTTCTTTTTGTGAAGAAGAAGGATGAAATGGACCGACTTTGTGTTGATTACCGTCCATTGAACAAGAAGACCATCAAGAACAAATACCCACTTCCCAACATTAACGAGTTGTTCGAACAACTCAAAGGTGCTCAAGTATTCTCCAAGCTCGATCTCCGTATGGGTTATCCCCAGATTCGAATCCGTGAGCAAGATATTCCCAAGACGGCTTTCAGTACAAGCTTTGGTTCATATGAAGACACTGTCATGTCTTTTGGCCTCGTCAACGCTGCTCCGACTTTCTCTCGCATGATGAACTTCATCTTCAACACCTACACCAATGACTTCGTTTTGGTCTATCTCGACGACATTCTGGTCTTTTCAAAGAACAAGGAAGATCATGCCAAGCACTTGAGTTTGGTACTCGATAAGCTCAGGGAACACCAGTTCTACGCCAAGTTCTCCAAGTGCGAATTTTGGCTCGATGAGATTCTTTATCTTGGTCATATCATCTTTGCCAAGGGCATTGCGGTGAATCCTGAGAAGGTGTCTGCAATTGTGAATTGGGAACCACCTCAGAACGTGAAGCAACTCCGTAGCTTCCTCGGTCTCGCAAGCTACTGTCGAAGATTCATTGAAAACTTTTCTAAGATCGCAAAGCCTCTCTCAAATCTTCTCCAGAAGCACGTCAAGTATGTTTGGTCTCCGGAGTGTGACATTGCTTTCAACACTTTGAAAGAGAAATTGGTCACTGCTCTAGTTCTGACTCCTCCTGATGAATCCAAACTGTATGAGGTCTTTTGTGATGCCTCTCTCCAAGGTCTTGGCGCAGTGTTGATGCAAGAAAAGAAAGTTGTGGCTTATACCTCTCGCCAGTTGAAGCCCAACAAGAAGAACTACCCCACTCAAGACCTTGAGTTGGCGGCTGTTGTGCATGCTCTTTTGACTTGGAGACATCTCTTATTGGGATGAAAAGTGGACATCTTCACTGACCACAAGAGTCTCAAGTACATCTTCACTCAGCCTAATCTCAACCTTAGGCAGACTCAATGGGTCGAAATGATTCAAGGGTATAATCCGAGTATCGAGCATACTCCAGGCAAGGCCAATGTGATTGCTGACGCATTGAGCATGAAGGCTTATTGCAACAGTCTGATTCTCAAGCCTTATCAACCCGAGCTTTGTGAAGCTTTCCGCAAACTTAATCTGCAAGTTGTTCCTCAAGGTTTCCTCGCCAACCTTCAAGTCTCTCCTACCTTGGAAGACCATATTCGCCAAGCTCAGCTTCTTGATGCTATGGTGAAAAAGGTGAAGATTGGGATTGCCAAGAGTCAACCCAAGTACAAGTGCTACCGCCTTGATGACAAGGATACTCTCTTCTTCGAGGATCGTATTGTTGTGCCCAAAGGTGACCTTCGTAAAGTGATCATGAACGAGGCTCACAATTCTCTCCTCTCCATCCACCCTAGGAGCACGAAGATGTATCAGGACCTCAAGCAGGCTTATTGGTGGACTCAAATGAAGCACGAGATTGCTCAGTTCGTGAATGAGTGTGATGTCTGCAGAAGAGTGAAGGCAGAACACCAAAGGCCAGCTGGTCTCCTCCAACCTCTTGCCATTCCAGAATGGAAGTTTGACCACATTGAGATGGACTTCGTGACTAGGTTTCCAAAGTCCAAGTGTGGCAATGATGCTATATTCGTTGTCATCGACAAACTCACTAAAGTGGCTCACTTTCTGCCTATCAAAGAGTCAATCACTGCAGCGCAATTAGCGGAGCTCTATACCTCTCGAATTGTCTCTCTGCACGGTATTCCACAAGTGATCTCTTCAGACCGTGGCAACATCTTTACCTCCAAGTTTTGGGATTCTTTTCAGAAGGCCATGGGCACCAACATCTGCTTCAGTACAACTTTCCATCCTCAAACTAGCGGTCAAGTCGAGCGTGTCAATCAGATTCTTGAAGATATGCTCAGGGCTTGTGTGATCTGCTTCGGCATGAAGTGGGAGGATTGTCTTCCTTATGATGAATTCTCCTACAACAACAGTTTTCAAGCAAGTTCGGGCAAGGACCCATTTGAAATTCTGTATGGCAGGAAGTGCCGTACCCCTCTCAACTGGTCTGAAATCGGTGAACGTCAACTTCTGGGAAATGACTTAATCACAGAGGTAGAGGAGATGTGCAAAGTCATTCGAGATAACCTCAAAGCAGCCCAATCCTGCCAGAAGAGCTACTATGATAGTAAGCACCGTGATTTCGCTTTCGAGATCGGAGATCATGTTTACCTCCGCGTCTCTCCTATTAAAGGTACCCGTCGCTTCAGTATCAAAGGGAAGCTTGCCCTAGATACGTGGGACCTTTCAAGATTGTCAGCAAGAGAGGCGATCTCGCCTATCAACTTGAGCTTCCTTCAAACTTTGCAAATGTGCATGACGTGTTCCATGTCTCTCAGCTCCGAAAGTACTTCAAGACTCCTGACCGCACTGTCAACTTCGAGGACATTGAGCTCCAAGAAGATCTCTCTTATTGTGAGCACCCCGTTGCTATTCTTGAAGAGACTGAACACAAGACTCGCAACAAGTCAATCAAATTCCTCAAAGTTAAGTGGTCACACCATTCCGACTGTGAAGCTACCTGGGAATGCGAGGATCACCTCCGTTCTGAATACCCGGCGTTCTTTAAGTCCTAGATCTTGGGACGAGATCCTTTCGTAGTGGTGGAGTGTTGTAACACCCCGGATGTAATTTACCCAATATGTAATCCAACTCTTGCCGTTTCCGGCCTTAAGTTATTTTATTTTCTCGGGTTCGGGTTTTTGTCTCCGTGTGTTGTTGTCGGTGTCATGCATCTCATATCATGTCATCATGTGTATTGCATTTGCATACGTGTTCGTCTCATGCATCCGAGCATTTTCCTCGTTGTCCGTTTTGCATTTCGGCGCTCCGTTCTCCTCCGGTGGTCATTCCTACCTTTCTTTCATGTGTGAGGATTAAACATTTCCAGATTGGACCGAGACTTTCCAAGCGGCCTTGGTTTACTACCGGTAGACCGCCTGTCAAGTTTCGTACCATTTGGACTTCGTTTGGTGCTCCAATGGTTAACCGAGGGACCGAGAAGGCCTCGTGTGTGTTGCAGCCCAACACCCCTCCAAGTTGGCCCAAAACCCACCAAAACCCTCTCCATCATCTAGAGCTTTCGATCACGATCGCGTGGCCAAAAACCGCACCTCATTTGGACACTCCTAGCTCCCTCTACCTCTATATAAAGACCACCCTCCGAAATTCGCGGTTCCACTCTCCCTAACCCTAGATCCATTCGTCTCCGCCGCCACCGGACACGTCCGGACGGCGCCGGATGCGTCCGCCCGCCGCCGCCGTCCAATGAGTAGTCGCCACGTGGCGCCCTCGTGACCACATCACCGCCTCCCGCGCCGCGGGCTCGCCAGGCCTGCTCGGGGCCCCCGAGGCCCACTTCGCCCCGCCGCCTCCACCTCGCGGCGCGCCGCCTCTTCCCCGAGGCCGGCCACCTCGCCGGCCGCTCCTCCGCCACACCGCCCGTACCCCAGCGAGGCTCGGCGCCGCGCTCTGGCAGGGCCCCGCCGCCAAGCTCGCCGCCACCCGGCCGCTGAGCGCCGCCCGCCGTCGTCCGCGCCGCCCCCAAGACCGGCAAGTCCGGCCGACGTGCCTCCTTCGAGCTCCGGCGTCCTCCAAGTCCCCTCCAGCCAACCTCGTTTTGCTTGCTCCGGCGAGATCCGATCCAGATCTAAAAAACCCTAGGGGTTGACCTTTTTTTCACTAAGTTCTTAGTTTATTTTGCACACTTTGACCTGTGATAACTCCGCAACCGTAGCTCCATTTTGGGCATATAGCATATCAAAATGTTCGCCTCAGAGAGCACATCATTTCATCTCACTGCATCATTTTCATTTGAGTTCATCTTGATGCTCGAAATGCTGTTGGAAGAGTGCTATTTGAGATAATTGTCAGATCTACTGCTCCAATTGGATATTTGTCATTTTTGCCATGATTATTGTGTGCATGATATGCCCCTGAGCTCTACATGAGTTTTGTTATATGTTTTGCCATCTTTCCGTAGGTGCAACCCATGCATTTTTGGGATGTGTGTGGTGACTAGCACAAGCTTGCAAAGTGGAGCCTTCGTTAATGCTGATTTCAGGGACTTAGCATTTCCACTAAGTCCTTGATCTGTTTATTTCAATATGCCATATGTTCATGTTGTTTCCTAGTGATCCGTGCCTCTTTTGAGGATGATCAGTAAGGATGTTTTGTTAATCTTGTAGTGCTCTATCCATACATGTCTTTGTTTGCAATTATGGAGGAACCTAGCTTGAGTCAATCGAGCTCTAGTTTTGTCATTTCGTGAATCTGGGCAGATTGTCTACTTGTTAGCGATTTTGCCGAGGATGTTGTAGTTGATCCGTGCATGCTATGTTATTGTTCTTGCCATGTGTAGCTTGTATAATGTGTATTATTGATGGGTGCATGCTTAGATTGTCATGACTTGCTCTATAGTGAGTGCATCGAGCTCGTAAACATGCCTACTTGATATTTGTTTTTGCATGCTCCAGTTTTCACTAAGTCTGTGATCTGATTATGTTTTTGCCATGTTCACATGCTTGCAAATGTATTTTCTGATCCCTTTTGGCTCAAGGTCACTAAGGAAATTTTGTTAAGATCTTTGAGTAGCTCCATGCCATGCTTTACTTTGCCATGTTCAGGTCATGTAGCATATAGTTTTCATGCTCCAAAGTGTGCTACCTGATCTGAAATTCCAGACAAGTGTTAATTTCACTAAGTCTGAAATCTGTTTACCAAATGCATTTTTGCCATGCTTGTTTGAACCTATAAATGATGATTTGGCCATAGCATAGTGTTCATGTTTTGTTAAGCTTCATGAAGGGATCCCTGCCATGTATTTTGTTGCCATGTTTGAGTGCCATAGCATGTTCATCTTGTTGCATTTAGGTGGCTACTTGCTGTATATCGCAGACCGGTGCCATATTTTAATTGCTTGCCATTTCCAAACCGTAACTCCGATTCCGGCGTTCTTTATATTGTTTTCAAGCGATTTCATCTCACCTTTCTAGTGGCACACTTGTATTTCCAAGTTGAGGCCAGGTTCATGCATTCCTTGTCAAATCTTGCATATGCATCGCATATCGCATCCCGCATAGCATACCATGTTGGCATCATATTGTTTGAGCTTTGCACGTGGTTTATTGTGTCCTTATTGCTTGTTTGTCTTGTTTGGGTACATCCGGGAGACAAGTTCGCTAACGAGGAACCCGTTGAGTTTGCTTTCGAGGATCCAGTCAACTCTGACAACTTTGCAGGCAAGATGATCATACCCTCAAAATCACTACTATCTTTGCTTTGCTAGATGCTCGCCCTTTTGCTATGCCTATGCTACGATGCCTACCACTTGCTTATCATGCCTACCACTTGCTTATCATGCCTCCCAAATTGCCATGTCAAACCTCTAACCCACCATATCCTAGGAAACCGTTGATTGGCTATGTTACCACTTTGCTCAGCCCCTCTTATAGCGTTGCTAGTTGCAGGTGAAGATTGGAGACTGTTCCTTGTTGGAACATTATTTACTTGTTGGGATATCATTATATTGCCTTGTTATCTTAATGCATCTATATACTTGGTAAAGGGTGGAAGGCTTGGCCTCTCGCCTAGTGTTTTGTTCCACTCTTGCCTCCCTAGTTTCCGTCATATCGGTGTTATGTTTCCAGATTTTGCGTTCCTTACGCAGTTGGGTGATAATGGGAACCCCTTGATAGTTCGCCTTGATTAAAGCTTTTCCAGCAATGCCCAACCTTGGTTTTACCATTTGCCATCTAGCCTCTTTTCCCTTGGGTTTCCAGAGCCGGAGGGTCATCTTATTTAACCCCCCCTGGGCCAGTGCTCCTCTGAGTGTTGGTCCGACTGAGCTGCCTGCGGGGCCACCTCGGGGCAACTTGAGGGTTGGTTGTACTCGTAGCTAGTCTCATCTGAGTGTGCCCTGAAAATGAGATATGTGCAGCTCCTATCGGGATTTGTCGGCACATTCGGGTGGTGTTGCTGGATTTGTTTTAACTTGTCGAAGTGTCTTGTAGAGCCGGGATACCGAGTCTGATCGGAATGTCTCGGCAGAAGGTCTATTCCTTCGTTGACCATGAGATCTTGTCATGGGCTAAGTTGGGACTCCCCTGCAGGGATTTGAACTTTCGATAGCCGTGCCCGCGGTTATGGGCTGATGGGAATTTGTTAATGTCCGGTTGTAGATAACTTGAACCTTAACTTAATTAAAATGAATCAACTGTGTGAGTTACCGTGATGGTCTCTTCTCGGCGGAGTCCGTGAAGTGAACACGGTGTTGGAGTAATGCTTGCTGCAGGTTGCTCTCTAGTTATTCGTTCGCGCTTTGCCTTCTCTTCTCGCTCTCTTTTGCGAACAGGTTAGCCACCATATATGCTAGTCGCTTGCTGCAGCTCCACATATTTACCTTGCCTTACCTATAAGCTTAAATAGTCTTGATCGCGAGGGTGCGTGATTGCTGAGTCCCTGTGGCTCACAGATTACTTCCAAACCAGATGCAGGTCCTGATGACTCCGTTCCGGATGACGCGCTTGAGCTCAAGTGTGAGTTCGATGAGGACTCACGCTGTTACTATGTGTCTTTCCCTGATGATCAGTAGTGGTGCCCAGTTGGGGCGATCGGGACCGTGTCGCATGTTGGGGTTATCTTTTATTTTGGCGCCGTAGTCGGGCCATGAGCGTTTGTTTGATGTAATGCTATTTATGTACTTTGATTGACGTGGCGAGTGTAAGCCAACTATGTATCCCCCCTTTTATTATCTATATTACATGGGATGTTGTGAAGATTGCCTAACTTGTGACATTGCTTTCAATGCGGTTATGCCTCTAAGTCGTGCCTCGACACGTGGGAGATATAGCCGCATCGAGGGCGTTACATCGCCCAAGTTCATCACCTTGGGGAGCTCCAGTTTTGTTTGTGGAGAAGAAGGATGGGACCTTGAGGATGTGTGTTGATTATCGTTCTCTTAATGAGGTAACTATTAGGAATAAGTATCCTTTGCCTTTGATAAATGATCTATTTAACCAGTTGGAGGGAGCTACTATGTTTTCTAAGATTGATCTTCGTTCTGTTATCATCAATTAAAGATTCGTGAGCAAGATATTCCCAAGACTGCTTTTACCACGAGGTATGGATTGTATGAATATACTGTTATGTCATTCGGATTGACTAACGCCCCTACAGACTTCATGAATATGATGAACAAGGTGTTTATGGAGTTCTTGGATAAGTTTGTGGTTGTTTTAATTGATGATATATTTGTGTTCTCCAAGAATAAGCAAGAGCATGAGGTGCATTTGCGTTTGGTATTGGAGAAATTGAGGGAACATCAGTTGTATGCCAAGTTCAGCAAATGTGAGTTTTGACTGGATGAGGTAGCATTCCTTGGACATGTTGTGTTAGGTAATGGAGTTGTAGTTGATCCATATAAGGTTGCTGCAGTTACAGAGTGGGAGACACCCACATCAGTTGGAGAGATTCACAGCTTTTTGGGCCTTGCAGGTTATTACAGGAGGTTTATTGAGAACTTTTCCAAAATTGCAAAGCCTATGATTGAATTGTTGAAGAAGGAGAAGAAGTTTGTTTGGACTGATGAATGTGAAGCCAGCTTTCAGGAATTGAAGCAACGTTTGGTTACAGCACCAATTTTAACTCTGCCGGATATACATAAGGACTTCCAGGTATATTGTGATGCTTCTCGTCAAGGACTTGGCAGTGTGTTGATGAAGGAAGGTAAAGTTGCTTCATATGCTTCACGTCAGCTTAAGAATCATGAGCATAATTATCCTACACATGATTTGGAGTTAGCCTTAGTTGTGCATGCATTGAAAACTTGGAGGCCATATCTTATTGGTAATCATTGTGATATATTTACTGATCATAAGAGCTTGAAGTATATTTTTACTCAGAAGGATTTGAGCCTCAGGCAGAGGAGATGGCTGGAGCTTATTAAGGATTATGATTTGAATGTGCAGTATCATCCTGGTAAGGCTAATGTTGTTGCTGATGCATTGAGTCGTAGGAGCCATGCTAATGCAGTTAATATTGATGATATGCCACCAGAGTTATGTGAGCAGTTCAGGAATCTCCGGTTGGAGATGGTTCCTAAGGGATATTTAGCAACACTTGAGGTAAAGCCTACTTTGCTTGACAGGATCAGAGAAGCTCAAAAGGGTGATAAGGAGATCGCTGAGATAAAAGAGAATATGGTTAACGGTAAGGCAGAAGGTTTCCATGAGGATGAACATGGAGCCATATGGTTTGAGAAGAGTATTTGTGTACCTCAAGATGTAGATATCAGGAAGTTGATTCTTCAGGAGGCGCATGATTCACCTTATTCTATTCACCCAGGTAATACTAAGATGTATTTGGATTTGAGGGAAAGATTTTGGTGGCCTAGCCTAAAGAGGGAAATTGCTGGATATATTGCAACATGTGATGTGTGCCAGAGGGTTAAAGCAGAAAATCAGAGACCAACAGGTTTGTTACAGCCATTTCCTATACCTGATTGGAAGTGGGATGAGATTGGTATGGACTTGATGATGTAGGGGCTTCACATGAGGCTTTGTAGGCACCACTTGATTTGTTGTGAAGTTCCTCTTTATCCTTAAGTGACATCTCATGAGCAACAATTCTTCCAATCACCTCCATTGGCTTGAGATCTTTGTAATTTGGCATCATTTGGATCAATGTGCACACGGTATCATATTTTCCATCCAAGGCTCTTAGAATCTTCTTGATGATGAATCTATCGGTCATCTCTTCACTTCCTAAGCCGGCAATCTCATTTGTGATGAGAGCAAGCCTAGAGTACATTTCAGCGACACCTTCACCATCCTTCATTTTGAACTTGTCAAGTTGACTTTGAAGCACATCCAACTTGGATTCCTTGACGGAGTCGGTACCTTCGTGCATATCATTCAAAGTGTCCCAAATTTCCTTTGCATTCTCAAGACGGCTGATTTTGTTGAATTCTTCGGGGCACAATCCGTTGAAGAGAATATCACAAGCTTGAGCATTGTATTGCAGCATCTTCAACTAATCCGCGGTAGCTTCATGGTTTGGTTCTTTCCCATCAAAGAAGTCACCTTGCAAACCAACACACACAATAGCCCAAACGGCGGAGTTATGTCCAAGAATATGCATTTTCATTTTATGCTTCCAACTAGCAAAATTAGTACCATCAAAGTAAGGACCTCTACGGTGATAATTTCCCTCGCTAGACGCCATACTCTCGTAGGTTGTGAAACCAAGGCTATGACCACCAAAAGCTATGGAGATCAAAGCAAATGGAGACCAAAGCTCTGATACCACTTGTAGGATCGAAAGTATGTCTAGAGGGGGGGGGGTGATTAGACTACTTGACCAAATAAAAACTTAACCTTTTCCCAATTTTAGTTCTTGGCAGATTTTAGCTATTGTAGGACAAGTCAAGCAATCATCACACAATTCAAGCAAGCATGCAAAGAGTATATTGGCAGCGGAAAGTGAAGCATGCAACTTGCAAGAATGTAAAGGGAAGGGTTTGGAGAAGTCAAACGCAATTGGAGACACAGATGTTTTTCCCGTGGTTCGGATAGGTGGTGCTATCCTACATCCACGTTGATGGAGACTTCAACCCACGAAGGGTAACGGTTGCGCGAGTCCACGGAGGGCTCCACCCACAAAGGGTAACGGTTGCGCGAGTCCACGGAGGGCTCCACCCACAAAGGGTAATGGTTGCGCGAGTCCACGAAGGGCTCCACCCACGAAGGGTCCATGAAGAAGCAACCACCCACGAAGGGTCCACGAAGAAGCAACCACCCACGAAGGGTCCACGAAGAAGCAACCTTGTCTATCCCACCATGGCCATCGCCCACGAAGGACTTGCCTCACTAGCGGTAGATCTTCACGAAGTAGGTGATCTCCTTGCCCTTACAAACTCCTTGGTTCAACTCCACAATCTTGTCGGAGGCTCCCAAGTAACACCTAGCCAATCTAGGAGACACCACTCTCCAAGAAGTAACAAATGGTGTGTAGGTAATGAACTCCTTGCTCTTGTGCTTCAAATGATAGTCTCCCCAACACTCAACTCTCTCTCATAGGATTTGGATCTGGTGGAAAGAAGCTTTGAGTGGAAAGCAACTTGGGAAAGGCTAGAGATCAAGATTCATATGGTAGGAATGGAATATATTGATCTCAACACATGAGTAGGTGGTTCTCTCCAGAACATATGAGTTGGAATTGTGTATGTGTTCTGATGGCTCTCTCCACGAATGAAGAGGAGGTGGAGGGGTATATATAGCCTCCACACAAAATCCAACCGTTACACACAGGTTTCCAATCTCGATGGGACCGAATCAACAAACTCGGTCGGACCGAAAAGGTAAACCTAGTGACCGTTAGAGATTTTCGGTGGGACTGACATGCAACTCGGTAGGACCGATATGGTTAGGGTTTGGGCATAACGTAATCTCGGTGAGACCGATTACACAAACTCGGTGGGACCGATTTTGGTAATTAGCTAACCAGAGAGTTGGTCAGGCAAACTCGGTGGGACCGATTTGCTCTTTCGGTGATACCGAAAAGTTACAAAAAGGAAACACTGAATTTACATTTCAATCTCGGTGGGACCGATTCGCTCTTTCGGTGAGACCGAAAAGTTATGAAAGGGAAACAGAGAGTTTGCAATCCCATCTCGGTGAGACCGAGATCCCTATTGGTAGAACCCATTTGCTAGGGTTTGGCAGTGGCTTATGACAAGTGAAACTCGGTGGCGCCGGATAGAAAGAATCGGTAGGACCGAGTTTGGCTTAGGGTTTAGGTCATATGTGGATATGGGAAAGTAGCTGAGGATTTTGGAGCATATCATTAAGCACATGAAGCAAGAGGCTCATTAAGCAACACCTCATCCCTCCTTGATAGTATTGGCTTTTCCTAAAGACTCAATGTGATCTTGGATCACTAAAATATAAAATGAAGAGTCTTGAGCTTTTGAGCTTGAGCCAATCCATTGTCCTTAGCATTTTGAGGGTTCCACTTTCACCATCCATGCCATGCCAATCATTGAGCTTTCCTGAAATAATCATCTTGGAATAGAATTAGCTCAATGAGCTATATGTTGTTATGAATTACCAAAACCACCTAGGGATAGTTGCACTTTCAATCTCCCCCTTCTTGGTAATTGATGACAACATATAGATCAAAGCTTCGACAAGTGATAATAAGCATGAAATATATCGTCGCTTTGAGAAGTATGTGACAAGTAAGAGCTCCCCCTAAATTTGTGCATATTTAAAATTTTCTTTGGACTGCAAATGCACAAAGAGTTAGAGTCATGGGTTACTCTTCCATGTCACATACATCTTGGTGGAGCGCTTAAAATGATAAGAATGAAATACATGCACTCATCACCAAGAATAGTGAATGATCACATAAGATTGATAAGATGATAATATTAAGAAAACATTAAGTGTAGCTTATGATCAAACACATGATCATCAATGTCTCACGAGCAATGACATAGTATCTCACACAAAAGCAAACAAAGTTCGAAAAACCACCAAATAAAGCAAGAGAAAAAAAAGAAACACTCTCTCTCTCGAAGCCTATGATCTATACATTTTTCTCCCCCTTTGGCAACAAGTTACCAATAAGTTCCTAGAAAATGCATAGTGCTAGATCAACGCTCAGGCTTGATCTTTCTGAGTACTTGCTCTTCATCATCTTCTTCTGCAGCTTCAGGCACTGGGGCCTTGTTCTTCTCAGCAGCTGGGATGCTTCTTGTATTCCTCTTTGGTTTTGGCTTTGGAGCTGGCTTGGCCTTGGAAGCAGCTGCCCCTGATCTTATGGCATCACCCATCAGCTTGGGTGCCTTAGGTGCTGGTGTAGCTACCTCTTCTTCTTCCTCTTCTTCCATGATGGAAGCCTTTCCAAGCACTCTGGCTACGGTCTTCTTCACCCTTTCCTTTCTTTTCTTGCCTTCAGCAGCAACTGGCTCTATGGGTGCAGGCTTTTCAGGAATCTGAGTTGAAGCTCTGGCCTTTGGCATAGGCTGCCTACCTGCTGGCCTTTTGACTTTCAGGCTTGGCTTTGTGCCCTGTGCTGGCTCAACTCTTTTTGATGTGGCTTCCTCTTCCTCTGCCACATAATCTTCATCCTCAGAATCTGAAGTTCTCTTCTTCCTCTGTCTGGTGGCAGCTTTTGGCAGATTGCTAGGAGTACTTCTGCTGCCATCATCTGAAGAGCTGGAGGGACTAGTGCCCTCACTCATCTGCACTTGCTGTTCTGACATATTCTGGCTATCACTCTGATCTGACATGATGAACAAGCTGTCTGCTGACCCTGTAAATAGTTTGTAGATGAGGTAGAATAGATGAGCATCACAAAATGCAGAGATTTTTGCAAAAGAATGATCCAAAAACTTAGTTTTAGTTTCCCGCTGAAATCATCTCAGATCTACCGATTTTTAAACTCGGTGATACCGAAGCAGTTTTGGAACCTAAACTAGTGAACTCGGTTGGACTGAGTCATAATTCGGTGGCACCGAGACTGCTAGGGTTTCACAAAGTTCCAAAACCGGTCACACCGATAAGTAATTCTCGGTCAGACCGAGTCTCACTTGTGCAATGGCATAAGCCAAATCGGTGGGACCGAGTTTTTCAAGTCGGTGGGTCCGAGATGGTTTCGGTGGAAACCTAACCCTAAAATTTTCGAATCAAACCTAATCTACGAGCGCATTGACTGGACAGGAGTGTTTCAATTGTGGAAAGAATCATGATGATCACAATGTGCTAAGAATCGGATTGGAGAATAGCACAAAGATCGAGTCCATACCCTAGTTCGGCGGAGACTCGCTACGGCGGCAACGGTGGGGTAGAATTCCGTTGACGGTGATGGAGACCAGCGACTGGAGGCGGCTGGCGGCGAGGAGACAATCCGGAGACCAAGTTGGCAGAGCAGGCTATCGCACGGGCGAAGGGGTTCGGAGAAATTTCCAAATTTTTGCCCGTGACTATATATAGCCCGACCCTGTCGGTGTGACCGAGTGGAACAACTCGGTGGCACCGAGATGCAAAACTGTATACAGTTGTTGCAACTCGGTGAGACCGAATGGTTCAAATCGGTTGCACCAAGATCGAAAACCTAGATCAACTTAATGATCTCGGTAGGACCGAAAGTAGGGTATCGGTCAGACCGAGAATCATAAAGAGGTTTTGGAAGTTTAAGTCTATGACGAATCGGGGACTCCGAGCGCTCCTCACACAGAGTGGTTCGAATCTGACTTGATCAAATTTTGTGATGTAGCATGAATAGAGTTTGAGACGAGAAAAGCATAGATAGCTAGAGGGGGTTCTTAGGCATTCTTGTCCATCCACTTGGCAAAAGGAAATAAAACCAAACAATCAAAACAACAAGTGGATGTCCTCGAATGAGTAAAATATGCAACCAGCATGCTCACACAATAAGATGGCAAATGAAATATGTGACAAGGCATGCACAACCAATTCTAGCATCTATCAAGCAATTTGTGATGACAAGGTCATCTATATATGAGTATATTGACTTAGGAGTTAAGTTAGAACACTTGATCATAGGTCATACTCATCGTTTAAGCTCAAGTGGGGTTACCACTTTTACATAAAGCATTGTTGTGTTCACATCTTTAGAGTTGCTTTAGCTCAAGTCTTAGAGTAAAGCTCCCCTAGATGTGATATCCTCCCTTAGAGGGATGAACTAACCTCGGGTTTTGTCGATGATGACTTCATGTAGATGTTGAAGATGTGGATGCTCAATGTTGATGTAGATCACTTGGAGCTATCCATTTGAGTGAATTGCACTTTCAATACCTACATGGGTTAGTCCCACAAGGAACAAACAAGGATATCCATAGACATAGAGTGATGCACACACAAGATGATGTCCATGAAAACTTTTAGGTTACCTTGTCCCTTGTCTTACCAACAAGAGGGTTTGTGACTCCTTGAACTAGTGCAAGATGTGGAAGTTGATTGCACTTGTTCTTGCCAAGATGATAAGAGTGAAGTATGTTGGCGGAGTCACCCTCAAGAACTCTCTAGTTCTTCTTCTTTTGGATCCACACCATCTTGATGGGAATCCTTGGAGTTGTAGTCATACTTGATGAAGTGGAACTTGAAGTAGTCTTGGGAATCCACTTGACTAAGGTCTTAGGAGCTTCTTCAAATGCATCAATTTCCTCTTGAAGCTTGTCCTTGCCTTTTTGCTTGTAGTCTTGTGGTGGAAGATCATCTTGAGCTTGTGTCCCCTTGAAAGAAGTATCATACTTCTCTTGTTGAGGAACAAACTTTGTCTTGGGGTATTGATCTTCTTCCCACTCAACTCCATTGGCATTGAACTTTCGTTCAAAACCAACACCTTGATTCTTCCGGTGCATTCCTTGCTTGCGCACAATTTCCTCGAATTGCTTACTCCCGGCAAGGCTTTTGTACACTCCTTTCTCTATAATTCCCTTCAATAAGCTATTTTCTTGCTCAAGTGTAACTTGGCTAAAAGAATCATTAGTGGAATCAAGAGAACTACTAGAAGCAACAATATTGGATTTAGCATGATCATTGTTACTGCTAGAGGAAGAATCTTTCTTGTTCTTGTTACTAGACTTGGCTTGAGGCATGTAAGTGGATAAGAGTAAACGCTTGGCAATGTAAGAAGAACTTTTCTTGCGGAGATCATCATTGATTGCTTTTAAAACTCATGCTCTTGCTCAAGATTGAGCTTTTCAAAGCGTAATTTCTCATGAGCTCTTAAAAGTTCTCGATGATCTTCGAAGATAGTTTCATGAGCTAACTTAAGAGTGCTTAGTTCTTTAGTTAGAGCCTCAATCTTCTCCTTATCATTGTCATTCGTTTTATCTTGATTAGCATGATTAATTGACGTTTCATCATAGTATTCATCACTAGAGTTGTCAAAAAGCAAATCATCACCTAACAAGTCATCTTCATCACTATTGAAATCAACATACTCAGGGTGTGTTATCTTAGGACCTTTGGTCATGAAGCATCTTCCAATTCCTTCATTTGGTGAGTCAAATATGTCGTAGGAGTTGGTTGACACAAGTGCTAGACCGGCAACACCTTCATCTTGAGTTTCTTCGGAGTCGGAGTGATAACTTCTCTCGGAGTGGCTTTCGGAGTCGGAGCCGGATACCCATTCACCAACATGAGCTTGATGTCTTCGTTTTGTGTAGCTCCTTGATGATTTTTCCTTCCTTTCCGAATCCTTGCTTCTCCGTGAGTATCTTCGTTCATAACGATCATGTCTACTCCTTCTCTCTCTTGGTGGTGATTCTTTGCTTCTTCTTTTTGGAGAATCTTCTCTTCTCTTATAGGGAGCCATACACTCATTGGAATAGTGTCCGGGTCTTCCACAACTGTAGCAGTTTCGCTCTCGACTAGAAGATCTTTTGTCATTGTAGGACCTTGACTTGAAGCTTCTATCTTTGCTTCTACTCTTGTAGAACTTGTTGAAGTTTTGTTTCTCACTTGATGATGTAGGGGCTTCACATGAGGCTTTGTAGGCACCACTTGATTTGTTGTGAAGTTCCTCTTTATCCTTAAGTGACATCTCATGAGCAACAATTCTTCCAATCACCTCCGTTGGCTTGAGATCTTTGTAATTTGGCATCATTTGGATCAATGTGCACACGGTATCATATTTTCCATCCAAGGCTCTTAGAATCTTCTTGATGATGAATCTATCGGTCATCTCTTCACTTCCTAAGCCGGCAATCTCATTTGTGATGAGAGCAAGCCTAGAGTACATTTCAGCGACACCTTCACCATCCTTCATTTTGAACTTGTCAAGTTGACTTTGAAGCACATCCAACTTGGATTCCTTGACTGAGTCGGTACCTTCGTGCATATCAATCAAAGTGTCCCAAATTTCCTTTGCATTCTCAAGACGGCTGATTTTGTTGAATTCTTCGGGGCACAATCCGTTGAAGAGAATATCACAAGCTTGAGCATTGTATTGCAGCATCTTCAACTCATCCGCGGTAGCTTCACGGTTTGGTTCTTTCCCATCAAAGAAGTCACCTTGCAAACCAACACACACAATAGCCCAAACGACGGGGTTATGTCCAAGAATATGCATTTCCATTTTATGCTTCCAACTAGCAAAATTAGTACCATCAAAGTAAGGACCTCTACGGTGATAATTTCCCTCGCTAGACGCCATACTTTCCTAGGTTGTGAAACCAAGGCTATGACCACCAAAAGCTATGGAGATCAAAGCAAATGGAGACCAAAGCTCTGATACCACTTGTAGGATCGAAAGTATGTCTAGAGGGGGGGTGATTAGACTACTTGACCAAATAAAAACTTAACCTTTTCCCAATTTTAGTTCTTGGCAGATTTTAGCTATTGTAGGACAAGTCAAGCAATCATCACACAATTCAAGCAAGCATGCAAAGAGTATATTGGCAGCGGAAAGTAAAGCATGCAACTTGCAAGAATGTAAAGGGAAGGGTTTGGAGAATTCAAACGCAATTGGAGACACGGATGTTTTTCCCGTGGTTCGGATAGGTGGTGCTATCCTACATCCACGTTGATGGAGACTTCAACCCACGAAGGGTAACGGTTGCGCGAGTCCACGGAGGGCTCCACCCATAATGGTTAACAGTTGCGCGAGTCCACGGAGGGCTCCACCCACAAAGGGCAATGGTTGCGCGAGTCCACGGAGGGCTCCACCCACGAAGGGTCCACGAAGAAGCAACCACCCATGAAGGGTCCACGAAGAAGCAACCACCCACGAAGGGTCCACGAAGAAGCAACCTTGTCTATCCCACCATGGCCATCGCCCACGAAGGACTTGCCTCACTAGCGGTAGATCTTCACGAAGTAGGCGATCTCCTTGCCCTTACAAACTCCTTGGTTCAACTCCACAATCTTGTCGGAGGCTCCCAAGTAACACCTAGCCAATCTAGGAGACACCACTCTCCAAGAAGTAACAAATGGTGTGTAGGTAATGAACTCCTTGCTCTTGTGCTTCAAATGATAGTCTCCCCAACACTCAACTCTCTCTCATAGGATTTGGATCTGGTGGAAAGAAGGTTTGAGTGGAAAGAAACTTGGGGAAGGCTAGAGATCAAGATTCATATGGTAGGAATGGAATATATTGATCTCAACACATGAGTAGGTGGTTCTCTCTCAGAACATATGAGTTGGAATTGTGTATGTGTTCTGATGGCTCTCTCCACGAATGAAGAGGAGGTGGAGGGGTATATATAGCCTCGGCACAAGATCCAACTGTTACACACAGTTTTCCAATCTCGGTGGGACCGAATCAACAAACTCGGTCGGACCGAAAAGGTAAACCTAGTGACCGTTAGAGATTTTCGGTGGGACTGACATGCAACTCGGTAGGACCGATATGGTTAGGGTTTGGGCATAACGTAATCTCGGTGAGACCGATTACACAAACTCGGTGGGACCGATTTTGGTAATTAGCTAACCATAGAGTTGGTCAGGCAAACTCGGTGGGACTGATTTGCTCTTTCGGTGATACCAAAAAGTTACAAAAAGGAAACACTGAATTTACATTGCAATCTCGGTGGGACTGATTCGCTCTTTCGGTGAGACCGAAAAGTTACGAAAGGGAAACAGAGAGTTTGCAATCCCATCTCGGTGAGACCGAGATCCCTATCGGTAGAACCGATTTGCTAGGGTTTGGCAGTGGCTTATGACAAGTGAAACTCGGTGGCGCCGGATAGAAAGAATCGGTAGGACCGAGTTTGGCTTAGGGTTTAGGTCATATGTGGATATGGGAAAGTAGCTGAGGATTTTGGAGCATATCATGAAGCACATGAAGCAAGAGGCTCATTAAGCAACACCTCATCCCTCCTTGATAGTATTGGCTTTTCCTAAAGACTCAATGTGATCTTGGATCACTAAAATATAAAATGAAGAGTCTTGAGATTTTGAGCTTGAGCCAATCCTTTGTCCTTAGCATTTTGAGGGTTCCACTTTCACCATCCATGCCATGCCAATCATTGAGCTTTCCTGAAATAATCATCTTGGAATAGCATTAGCTCAATGAGCTATATGTTGTTATGAATTACCAAAACCACCTAGGGATAGTTGCACTTTCAAAGTTGTATTGCTAGGGTGGTTTCAAGAACATCATGGTTTATACCCTCTGAATGTAAGTGGACGGCCGCCCAGGCTCAAAAAGATCAGACAGACTTAGTGACTAGTAGCTTCCATGTGCGACCACTGGCTAAATGGGCTCTGGCTTAGCTGATCAGTTGTGGGACCCTTACCCGGATTTGCCAGCAGATGTAGATATAATAGTTGGGATGGGCCTCCTGTTGGGACTAGGGGACTGCTTCTGAAAGACTTCGTCTCAATCTTCGGGTTGGGTCCAGCGGGTAAAGCGTACTAAACTCTGCAGAGTGTTAAAACTAATCATGATTAGCCATGCCCCGGTTATGGGTAAATTTGAGCCACTATGCCATTACAGTTGTTGGATGATCTTGACAGATGTGACACTTAATAATATTTGTGGGCAACTTAATAAAGGGTAGGTTGGAGTTGATTTTGCCAACTCAACCTTGTGTATTTAATTGTAGTAATAAAAGAACTAAATAAAAATTTGACTATTAGGTAGTTATGAGGATAAAATCAGCTTTCTGCAAAAATAAACCCTCAAGCCTTCCTTTTGTTATACTATGCATATACATGTAGGTCTGCTTTATTATTACTCTTGTGTAACTTGCCAATACATTCAAAGTATTGACCTATATGGCTGCAACGTCTCATGTTGCAGGATATTCAGACGAAGAGTAAGGTACCATTAGGGTTGCGAGTCTGCACTCAGCATCGCTAGTGGGCTATGATGGGACTCATCGTTATTTTCTGCTACTCTCCATTGTTTGATTGAATAAAGCTAGCCAAGTGCTATGCAGATTGTTTTATTTTATACATTCTGGATCATACGTTGTAATAAATGATGCACTTGCTATTCTGGTATTCATCTATACTGTGTGTGCTAGCGAGTTCGATCCAGGGACTAGCACGGTAAGCACAGAGACTCAAATCCTTCGAGGTTTGGTCGTTACACAAACCTTCAATGAAGAATTGAGCCTAATGGTGAAGAACTTCAACAAGTTCTACAAGAGTAGAAGCAAAGAGAGAAGTTCCAAGTCAAGGTCCTAGAATGACAAAAGATCTTCTAGTCGAGAGCGAAATTGCTACAGTTGTGGAAGACCAGGACACTATTCCAATGAGTGTACGGTACCCTACAAAAGAAGAGAAGATTCTCCAAAAGAAGAAGTATAAGAGAAGAATCACCATCAAGAGAGAGAAGGAGTAGAGATGATCGTTATGAACGAATAACATCCCGGAGAAGCAAAGATTCGGAAAGGAAGGACAGTTCATCAAGGAGCTACACAAAACGAAGACATCAAGCTCATGTTGGTGAATGGGTATCCGACTCTGACTCTGACAATCACTCTGAGATAAGCTATCACTCCGACTCCGAATATACTCAAGATGAAGGTGTTGCCGGTCTAGCACTTGTGTCAACCAACTCCTACGACATATTTGATTCACCAAATGAAGGACTTGGAAGATGCTTCATGGCTAAAGGCCCAAAGGTATCACACCCATAGTATGTTGATTTCAATAGTGATGAAGATGACTTGTTAGTTGATGATGAATTACTTGTTGACAACTCTAGTGATCAATACTATGATGAAACGTCAACTAATCATGCTAATCAAGATAAAACGAATGACAATGATAAGGAGAAGATTGAGTTTCTAACTAAAGAACTAAACACTCTTAAGTTAGCTCATGAAACCATCTTAGGAGATCATCGAGAACTTTTAAGGACTCATGAGAAATTAAGTTTTGAAAAGCTCAACCTTGAGCAAGAGCATGAGTTCTTAAAGGCAATAATTGATGATCTTCGCAAAAAAAGTTCTTCTTACATTTCCAAGCGTTTACTCTTATTCACTTACATGCCTCAAGTCAAGTCTAGTAACAAGAACAAGAAAGATTCTTCCTCTAGTAGTAACAATAATCATGCTAAATCTAATGTTGTTGCTTCTAGTAGTTCTCTTGATTCCACTAATGATTCTCTTAGCCAAGTTACACTTGAGCAAGAAAATAGCTTATTGAAGGGAATTATAGAGAAAGGTGTTTACAAGAGCCTTGCCGGGAGTAAGCAATTCGACGAAATTGTACGCAAGCAAGGAATGCACCGGAAGAACCAAGGTGTTGGTTTTCAACGAAAGTTCAATGCCAATGGAGTTGAGTGGGAAGAAGATCAATACCCAAGACAAAGTTTGTTCCTCAACAAGAGAAGTATGATCGTACTTCCTTCAAAGGGACACAAGCTCAAGATGATCTTCCACCACAAGACCACAAGCAAAAAGGCAGGGATAAGCTTCAAGAGGAAATTGATGCATTTGAAGAAGCACCCAAGGCCTTGGTCAAGTGGGTTCCCAAGACTACATCAAGTTCTACTTCATCAAGTACGACTACAACTCCTAGGATTCCCATCAAGATGATGTGGATCCCGAAGGAGAACTAGAGAGTTCTTGAGTGTGACTCCGCCAACATACTTCACTCTTATCATTTTGGCAAGAACAAGTGCAATCAACTTCCACATCTTGCACTAGTTCAAGGAGTCACAAACACTCTTGTTGGTAAGACAAGGGACAAGGTAACCTAATGCTTTCATAGACATCATCTTGTGTGTGCATCACTCTATGTCTATGGATATCCTTGTTTGTTCCTTGTGGGACTAACCCGTGTAGGTATTGAAAGTGCAACTCACTCCAAAGGATAGCTCCAAATGATCAACATCAACATTGAGCATCCACATCTTCAACATCTACATGAAGTCATCATCGACAAAACCCAAGGTTACTTCATCCCTCTTAGGGGGATCTCACATCTAAGGGGAGCTTTACTCTAAAAATTGAGCTAAAGAAACTCTAATGGCGTGAACACAACAACGCTTTATGTAAAAATGGTAACCCCATTTGTGCTTAAACGATGAGTATGACCTATGATCAAATGTTCTCATTTGACTCCTAAGTCAATATACTCATATAAAGATGACCTAGTCATCGCCAATTGCTTGATAGATGCTAGAATTGGTTGTGCATGCTTTGCCACATATTTCATTTACCATTTTATTGTATGAGCAAGTTGGTTGCATAATTTACTCATTCGAGGACATCCACTTGTTGTTTTGATTGTTTGGTTTCTTTTTCTTTTGCCAAGTGGATGGACAAGAATGCCTAAGAATCTTCTCTAGCTATCTATGCTTTTCTTGTCTCAAACTCTATTCATGCTACATCACAAAGTTTGATCAAGTCAGATTCGAACCACTCTGTGTGAGGGGCACTCGGAGTCCCCGATTCGTCATAGACTTAAAAATCCAAAACTTATTTGTGCATCTCGGTCTGACCGATTCGTCCATTTCGGTCATACCGAGATCACTAAGTCGATCTAGGTTTTCAATCTTGGTGCAACCGATTTGAACTTTTCGGTCACACCGAGTTTCAGTAACTGCTTGCAGTTATGAATCTCGGTGCCACCGAGTTGTTCCACTCGGTCACACCGACAGAGTTAGGCTATTTATATCCGCGGCCCAAAATTTGGAAAATTTTCCGAACCCCTTCGCCTGCGCTCAGCCTGCTCTGCCTCCCTGGGTCTCCGGATCGTCCTCCTCATCATTGCACTAGGGTATGGACTTGATCCTTGTGCTATCCCCCCTCCGATTCTTAGCACATTGTTTTGCCATGTATCTTGCCACGATTGAGATCACTCTATCCAGCGAAATCACTATGTAGTTTAGTTGTGGATTGAAAATTTAGGGTTAGGTTTCCGCTGAAACCATCGCGGACCGACCGAGTTGTTGAAATCGGTTCCACCGATTTGTCTAAGGCCATTGCAAATGTGATTCTCGGTTTGACCAAGAATTGCAAATCGGTGTGACCGAGTTCAATACTTTGTGAAACCCTAGCAGTCTTGGTGCCACCAAACTGTGACTCGGTCTGACCGAGTTCACTAGTTTAGGTTTCAAAAGCTGCTTCGGTATCATTGAGTTTGCAAATCGGTAGATCCGAAATGCTTTTTGTGAAAAACTAAAACAAATTTTTTAACTCATTCTTTTGCAAAAACCTCTGTACTTTGTGATGCTCGTCCAATCTATCTCATCTATAATCTATTCACAGGGTCTGCTGTCAGTGTTTGCATCATGTCAGATCAGAGTGACAGTCAGAACAAGTCTGAGGAGCAAGTGAACATGAGTGAGGGCACTAGTCCCTCTAGCAGTTTTGATGAAGGAAGCAGGAGTACACCCAGCAACTTGCCTAAGGCAGCCACCAGGACCAGAAAGAAGAAAACCTCAGATTCTGAGGATGAGGACTATGTGGCTGTTGAGGAAGAGACCACCTCTGAGGGAGTCCTGGATTAGGGGGTGATCGGGTAGCCGAACTATACGTTCAGCTGGACTCCTGGACTATGAAGATACAAGATTGAAGACTCCGTCTCGTGTCCGGAAGGGACTTTCCTTGGCGTGGAAGGCAAGCTTGGCGATACGGATGTTCAGATCTCCTACCATTGTAACCGACTCTGTGTAACCCTAACGCTATCCGGTGTCTATAGAAACCGGAGGGTTCTAGTCCGTAGGACAACATACACATCAACAATCATACCATAGGCTAGCTTCTAGGGTTTAGCCTCTCTGATCTCGTGGTAGATCAACTCTTGTAATACCCATACCATCAATATTAATCAAGCAGGACGTAGGGTTTTACCTCCATCGAGAGGGCCCGAACCTGGGTAAAACTTCATGTCCCCTGCCTCCTGTTACCATCCGGCCTAGACGCACAGTTCGGGACCCCCTACCCGAGATCCGCCGGTTTTGACACCGACATTGGTGCTTTCATTGAGAGTTATTTTGTGTCGTCGCCGTCAGGCCCGATGGCTCCTACGATCATCAATGGCGATGCAGTCTAGGGTGAGACCTTCCTCCCCGGACAGATCTTCGTCTTTGGCGGCTTCGCACTGCGGGCCGATTCACTTGGCCATCTAGAGCAGATCGAAAGCTACGCCCCTGGCCGTCAGGTCAGGTTCGGAAGTTTAAACTACACGGCCAACATCCGCGGGGACTTGATCTTCGACGGATTCGAACCACTACCGAGCGCGCCGCACTGTCACGGCGAGCATGATCTAGCTCTGCCGCCGAACATTGCCCTGGAGGCCGCACCTGCATCGGCTCCGGCCCCTAGTTCGGAGCCTACCGTGCCAATCGAGGATGGGCGGTTGGACGCCGCCTCGGGGGCTGTGATCCCAACGGCGGTTGAATCGAACACCAACCCCGTACTCTGCAAGACTCGTGACTCCATGGAGCCGGATTCTTCTCCGGACTCCGAACCCTCCGCGCCCCTGCCGAGCGAATCCGATTGGGCGCCGATCATGGAGTTCACGGCCGCGGATGTCATTCAGCACCCGCCTTTTGATGATATCCTGAAATCACTGAAGTCTCTATCTTTGTCGGGAGAGCCCTGGCCGGACTACGGTCAGCAAGGTTGGGGTACGGACGATGAAGAAATTCAAAACCCACCCACCACCCACTTGGTAGCCTCTGTCGACGATTTACCCGACATGCTCGACTTCAACTCCGACGACATTGACGGTATGGACGCCGATGAAGGAGACGATGAAGAATCAGCGCCTATCGAGCCCTGGAACGCCACCTCGTCATATGACGTATACATGGTGGACGCACCCAAAGATGACGGCGAGGAACGGAAGGACGCACCGAAGGATTGTTCCCTCGAAAAGCAGTCAAAGCGGCGACGCAAGCGCCGCCCCAAATCCCGCCTCGACAGAAATAGCGATCACACTGATCTAGCGCTGGAGCAGGGCGAACTGCTGCCAGACAACGGCAATCCGGATAATCAAACCGAACAAACAAACCCTATCAATGATAATGGTCCGGACGACACAATGCTGGACAGGCACTCGGAGCAGCAGAATGCCCGTAAAAGGCTCATCGCCACCGCAAGGAGCCTCAAAAAGCAGAAGCGGGGGCTCAAGGCCGCGCAAAACACACTCGAGTTCAGATGGAGCAAAATACTCAGCACTGCAGCAAGGTACGGCGACAATCGCCCCTCCAAGAGCTACCCAAAGCGGAAGCTGCTACCCGAATTCGATGAGGAGGCCTCAGACCCCCCACAACCAAATATCAAAGCAGCCACCTGGTCGGATAGACGACCCCTCTACCACCACAGAACGGCATTCAACGCCTCTCACAATACAACACGCGACCCATGCGAGGGCTCGCACCCAAAGGACGGTGCAACAAGATCCATCTATGGACCACGCAAGCGCGCCCCAGCATACAATGCAACACAACAAGCATCCGAACAATGCAGCACACCCAGCTACAGGGGTGCCGCACACCCCCTATGTTTCACCGATGAGGTGTTGGACCACGAATTCCCAGAGGGATTCAAGCCCGTAAACATAGAGGCATACGACGGAACAACAGACCCTGGGTCTGGATTGAGGACTATATCCTTCATATACATATGGCTCGAGGGGATGATCTCCATGCCATCAAGTACTTACCTCTCAAACTCAAAGGGCCAGCTCGTCACTGGCTCAAAGGCCTCCCCGAAAGCTCCATTGGAAGTTGGGAAGAGCTCAAAGACGCCTTTCGGGCAAACTTTCAAGGGACTTATGTCCGACCTCCGGATGCGGACGACTTGAGTCACATAACTCAACAGCCAGGAGAGTCAGCCCGAAAGCTTTGGAATAGGTTTCTTACTAAAAAGAACCAGATTGTCGATTGTCCGGACTCCGAAGCCTTAGCGGCTTTCAAGCACAGCGTCCGCGACGAATGGCTCGCCAGACACCTCGGCCAAAATAAGCCAAGAACGATGGCCACATTAACAAACCTCATGACCCGCTTCTGCGCAGGTGAGGATAGCTGGCTAGCCAGATGCAGCACCAGCGACCCTAGTACATCTGAAGTTAGAGATGGAAACGGGAAATCACGGCACAATAGTAATAACAAACGCCAGAATAAAGAAGACAGCACGAAGGGTACGGCAGTAAATGTCGGATTCAAAGTCCCTTGGCCAAACCAAAAGCCGCCCTCCAAAGGCACCAGAGATGAACTGTCCAGCCTCAACAAAATTCTGGACCAAGTATGTCAGATCCATAGCACCCCTAGCAAACCTGCTAATCATACCCACAGAGAATGTTGGGTCTTCAAGCAGGCCGGCAAGCTTAACACCATACACAAAGGGGAAGATACACCAAGCGAAGACGAGGACGAGCCTCCCAATCAAGACAAGGGGGAACAAAAGAAATTTCCACCCGACGTCAAAACAGTAAACGTGTTACACGTGATCAAGAGAAAAAACAATGCGGCACTCCCTGAAAAATATACCCAAGTGCCCATCACCGCAAAGTCCCGCCACTGGTTGTCTCAACCGATCACCTTCGACCATCATGATTACGCATCCAGTATCCGGCACGCAGGATGGGCTGCACTGGTATTAGACCCAGTAATCGGCGGATACCACTTCACACAAGTCCTGATGGATGGCGGCAGTAGCCTAAACCTAATATATCAGGATATAATCCGGGGGATGGGGTTAGACCCAACACAAATTCGCCATAGCAATACTACCTTTAAAGGAGTAACGCCAGGCCCAGGGGCTCGTTGTACGGGCTCCCTCCTACTACAAGTTATATTCGGCTCCCCCGATAACTTCTGTCGTGAGCATTTAACTTTTCACATCGCTTCGTTTAAAAGTGGCTATCAAGAACTATTCGGACGCGAAGCTTTCGCTCGCTTTAATGCAATACCACACTACGCCTCCCTAACACTCAAGATGCCCAGTCCACGTGGCATCATTTCAGTGCACGAAAGTATCAAGCGATCTCTGCGCGCCGAAGAGAGTGAGGCTGCCTTGGCAGCCGCACACTAAAGGCGCCCGGACCAGCAAAAGCATCCAATAGGTCGTCAAGACCTCATACACAACTAACCAAATCCGGCGCCGTTGCTCATATCAAATAAACGGTCACACCCCTATCTTTCAAAAGTACAAGGGGCTCAACGCACGCACACGAGTGGCGATTTCTTCTTCTCTTGAATTATACATGGTTTCTTTAGAAAACTATCCTTTTGCACGACAACCTTTTTACCTAAATTCCTCTCTTTTACAGATAATCATCATGCTACACCCGTCCAGGATACGGCACAACGGAGACACAGGCGCAGACGTGCAGCAGGGATCCGACCCAAGGATTCTTTTAGATTAAGACCCTGCGTAAACCTTTTTTACTGTCTCTTGTTGATACATATCCACCGTTGAGAAGGATGCTGACGTCTTGGCATGTGGCCACGCTAGAACAATGCACGTACCTAGACACAAGGGGCTTCTTACAAAGGCCATTCTTCAGGCCCGGGTTATACCACAAAGACCGAATACCTTAGGGAGTATTCGGCGTCGCGAGTTTGGCCCTATATGCATCAGCTCCGAATCATTGTCTTTGGTCAAATGTTGGGTTTGCCCGGCTCCTGTGTTTTGGTGCCTTACGTTCCGCTTTACCGGCTGAGGTAGCACTAGGAGAACTACTGCGATTGTGCCCTGGTTCATCCGGACGAGCGCCTCAGTAGAGAAAGCCGAAAACTGACTGTCATGATCTAGCGTGAGACTGGTCAACCACTCGATGACTCATGGGAATGTTAGAATTCCTCCGCCTTAACGAAGGGCCGCTTTCCGGCCAGGCATATACGCACCCTGGGATCGGGAGAGTGCGGAGCCACCAGGGGCCTAGTAGCCCCACTATCAAACTCCTATGGCTAAGTGAAAGTGTTAAAGCATTATAGTCCGGTTGCCTCGCTCGCTCCGCTATCACCTCCTTAATAGGGCCAAGACGTTGGGTTAAGTGTGAACGCGTGTTTCTGCGAACACCTCCGCATTATATGCGTGGGGGTTGAAGCCGACGACTGCAATCTTTCAGGTTATACACATGTATACATAAACGGCCGCCCAGGAGGCATCACATTACTTTCAGGCAAAAGTGTAAAAGTAGCCTCATAAAAATTTAAAAAGAATTTCGCTTACAGTGAGATTACATATCAATCAAACATAATATTTTTTGAGCACTGGGTCTCTATCAAACGAGCACCCTCAAGAACTTCCTCAAAGTAGTGCTCAGTATCCCTTCGACTTATGGCCAAATCCCGCGCTGCAACAGTGGTAGCATCCATCTCTGCCCAATATGCTTTAGCACGGGCAAAGGCCATCCGTGCACCTTCTATGCACGCCGACCTCTTCATCGCATTTATGCGTGGCACGACATCGAGGACCTACTGCACCAAGCCGAAATAGCTGCTAGGTTTTGACCTTCCGGGCCATAGTTGATCCACAACAGACCTCACGGGGAGTCCGGACAATCTATTTAGTTCGGCCCATTCGGCTAATTGGTTCGTCAACGAAAGCAGACGCTCGGTAGAAAGGAATTTCTTCCAAAACAGCTGGTCTACTTCATAGTCTGTCTGACTCTGGAAGTACTTGGCCGCATCGGCAGGGCTCGCCGCCAAATCCATATACGCATCCTCCGAACTCCACAGCCGATCAAGAGGGGCATACCGTGGATCTCCGTACTTCCTCTGCAGCATAAAGGACTTCCCAGCTACAATATCCCCAGCTTCCCGCAGCTCCTCCTTGTTTTCCCTCATAGCAGAGCGGAGGTCTTTTCCCGTTACAATAGCCTTCTCAAGGTCCGATGCCTTCGCCTGGTTTTCCTTTTCAAGAGCCCGGCAACGGTCTACGACAGCTTTTAATTCTACGGCAATATTTGCCATCTTCTTCCGGCTCTCGCCATGTGCGGCCTTCTCGGCTCGCAACTCTTCGGCCGCCTTCAAAGCAGCCGCATTACCCAATCTTGCTTGTTCCTTGGCTCGGGCAAGTTCCGCCCGCAAGGCTTCAACAGTGGCAGCTCCATCTGCAGTCATAACATACTAAAAACACTGGCATCATACTCTTCCTATTTGGCGTTTACCAGACAAGGATCCTTACCTTGCGCCTCGTCAAGCCTTCTGTTAACAAGCTCGATGTCGGCATCTGCCGCATCCAATCGCCGTTCTAAACGGGCAAACTGGCTAGTCCGGCTGGCCACCGGAGCTTCCATCTCCTGCACATAAAGGCAGTATGGTTATTACCTGGGAATATGATCCTCCGTTCGTCATCATTTCCGACGACAACCAGAGTCTCAGGGGCTACTATCTACACATGGTACACCTAGCATGTGCAGGATTATTACACATTCCTTTTCACGTACCTCAAAGCCTGTCAGTAGACTCATAAAAGCTTCATGCAATCCGCTTTCGGCGGACGATATCCTCTCCATCACCATATTCATCAGCACACGGTGATCATCTGAGATGGCCGCTCGCCCCACCAACTCCCTCAGAATGTCCGATCGCACACTAGACGGCGCCGGACTCTTTTGTCTACCCTCTTCGGGAGCCGGACACTAGGAGCCTCGGGGATCAATTGGATCACCTTCTGGCCTCTCCGCACTCAGAGAGGCCCTCCGCGACGACACTTTAGGGTCGCCCGCTTCCGGAGCGGAGGAGCCCGGAGGAGGCGTCTCGCTCTCCATCATCTCTGGAAGAAGATCCCTCGAAAACGAGCTCATTTGAGAGGGGCTAAGGCCCGAACTGCACAAATATATGCGGTGGTTATTTTCTCAGAAGAAAAAGATGGCATATCTGTACTAGTAAAGTTTTCGGGTCACTTACGACTCCCGGGAGAATTGATCCCCCGGCGGATTTTGTGTGGCAGCACCGCCCCCCAAGCTAGGGCCCTCGGTAGAAGATTTCTTCTCCCGTTTGGAAGCTTCGGCTTCCGAATTCCCGGGCGCAGTCCTTTTCCTTTTCAGGTCATCTTCCTTCGTGGAGACGCTCGCTCCCTTGGTTAGAATAGGCAGCGTTGGGGGCCCGTGTCCACCCGCATTACCCTCCACAGTATCTTCCTTCAAGGGATCCGGGCAAGGTGCGGTCTGGAGCATCTTTTCCAATACCGGATTCTCCAAGCCCTCAGGGATGGGGGCCGAACACCGAATCAACTTCGCCTTTGTTAGCCAGTCCTGGTCGAAAAAGCAAACTCTCAATAACTTCATAATGAAGGAAAGATAATATGTTTGGCCGGAAGATTCTTTACCTGTTCGGCGCCGCAGTTACTGCTCAGGCCCACGTCCTCGGTGATTTTCGGACACTCTACTTGATATCCGAAGAATGACTTATACATATCCTCATGCATCAGGCCGAGAAAATTTTGAATGGCACGCGGACCCTCGGGATTGAACTCCCACAAGCAGGGCCGACGTTTGCAAGGCTGGACTTGACGAACCAGCATAACTTGAATTACCGCGACCAAACTAAGATCTCCGTTGAAGAGATCTCGAATGCGGCTTTGCAGTAAAGGCACGTCCTTGGCCGGACCCCAGCTCAGTCCTCTGCTGATCCATGACATCAGTCATGGTGGAGGGCCCGAGCGAAAAACGGGGGCGGCCGCCCACTTGGCACTTCTAGGAGTCGTGATGTAGAACCACTCCTGTTGCCACAATGCAGACACCTCTGGGATGGAACCTTTGGGCCATGGAGCTCCCGTCATCTTGCGTATTGAGGCGCCTCCACACTCTGTATGTTGCCCTTCGATCACCATCGGCTTTACTTCAAAGGTCTTGAGCCATAAGCCAAAGTGGGGGGTAACCCGGAGGAAGGCCTCGCATACGACAACAAAAGTCGTGATATGCAGGAAGGAGTCCGGAGCTAGATCATGGAAATCTAGCCCGTAATAAAACATCAAGCCCCTGAAGAAAGGATCCAGTGCAAAACCTAGAACCCGGAGGAAGTGAGGGACGAACACAACGCTCTCGTTGGGTTTGGGAGAGGGGACGGCCTGCCCCCGGGGAGGCAGCCGATGCAATATTTTGGCGGTTAGGTACCTAGCCTCCCTCAACTTTTGATGTCTTCTTCGGTGATGGAGGAAGGCATCCATCGGCCTTGAAGGCTGGATCCGGACATGACTGAAGGTTCGGAGCACCTGACCTGAGCTTTGGGTGTTTGAGCTTGAGGCGGGGGAAGGATTCGATTGAGCACGGGAGGGAAAGGTAAAAGCTTTGCCCCTTTATAAAAAGGGTGGATATCAAGCGTCCTCCCCGTGTCCGTTTGGACTTGCCTATGATATAGGAGTCCTAGAAGCAGTTGGGTTACCCACACCCGTATTGATGAGAATCCCGAAATGAGGGGACACGATCTCTGCTTTGACAAGACGTGCCAAGGAAACTGCCTCGCATAACGCGCTGAGGTGGGATAATGAAACGATTTGGATAAAGGCTTGGCCATGGCGTGTCGCACCACGGAATACGTCAGTGGATTAGATTTGTGTTAATATTATTATTCTCTCTATGGCAATATGTGGAAACTTATTTTGCAGAACCGGACACTATCTTTCTGTTCAAGATCTTCTATGAAGTATTTGAAGGAGGAACCCGCCTTGCAATGTCGAAGACAATTTGCGTGCCGGACTCGTCGTCATTGAAGCCTGGTTCAGGGGCTACTGAGGGAGTCCTGGATTAGGGGGTGTTCGAATAGCCGAACTATACCTTCAGCCGGACTCCTGGACTATGAAGATACAAGATTGAAGACTCCATCCCGTGTCCGGAAGGGACTTTCCTTGGCGTGGAAGGCAAGCTTGGCGATACGGATGTTCAGATCTCCTACCATTGTAACCGACTCTGTGTAACCCTAACCCTATCCTGTGTCTATATAAACCGGAGGGTTCTAGTCCGTAGGACAACATACACATCAACAATCATACCATAGGCTAGCTTCTAGGGTTTAGCCTCTCTGATCTCGTGGTAGATCAACTCTTGTAATACCCATACCATCAATATTAATCAAGCAGGACGTAGGGTTTTACCTCCATCGAGAGGGCCCGAACCTGGGTAAAACTTCGTGTCCCCTGCCTCCTGTTACCATCCGGCCTAGACGCACAGTTCGGGACCCCCTACCCGAGATCCACCGGTTTTGACACCAACAACCTCAAAGAGGAAAGTTCTGAAAAAGGAATATGGCACAACTGATGCCACTAAGCCAGGAATGAAGCAAAAGGTTCCTGCCAAGAGAGCTCCCATGTCAAAAGCCAGAACATCCACTCAAGAGACTTTGGGATCTGCACCCAAAGAATAGGTGTGGCAGAAAAGAAAAGGAAGGAAAGGGTCAAGAAGACCACTGCCAGAGTGCTTGGGAGATCTTCAATAATGAAAGACTCTGAAGAAGAGGAAGAGGAAGAGGATGCAGCACCAGCACCCAAAGCTCAAAAGCTTATGGGAGATGCTATAAGGGCAGGGGATGTTCCATCTCAGCCTAAGACTGCTCCTAAGACTGCTGCTCCAGCTCCAAAGCTAAAACACAAGAGGAGCACCAGGAACATCCCTGCTGAGGAGAAGAACAAGGCCCTAGTGCCTCAAGCTGATGAAGAAGAAGATGATTCTGTCATTTTGAGGAAGTTGAAGCCCAAAATTCCAGATCACAATGATGCTCACCCAGTTGCTGAGAACATGAAAATCACAAAGGACTCAGGTTTAAGGCTATGGAGAGAGTCTGATCCATATGCCACCAGGTGAAGGACTGCCGTGGACTACAGGTTCCATACAAAGGAACAACATGACTTCTATGAGACTATCTTACTTGACAAGAAGCCCATCGTGTGTGACATGAGATGGGTAGACTAGAAATTCATTGAGGAAAATGAGGATCACTTCCCTGGTGTATATGACAGCTTCATGGCTTGTGGATTCGATGAGTTTGTGGCTCATAAGCTCACAAAGTGGAATGATGAGCTCATTATGCAGTTCTACTCCACAGCTCATTTCTACCTAGATGGAAGGATTGTCTGGATGTCTGAAGGTACGAGGTACCAGTCAACGGTTGAAGAATGGCAAAATTTATCAATGCTTCTGAGGAGAGTGAAGATGACTTGGATGTCTATGCCAAGAAGAAGGATCACAATACCATGGCACATATGTACAAAGAGATCCCAGATGCTTCTCTTGAGACACACAAGTTTGGATTAGTACATTACCTTCTGTCAGGCTTGCCAACAATCAACTGGATCTTTAGGCACACTCTCTTGCCAAAGTCAGGTGATCACAAGATGATTAGAGGCCATGCAATTAACTTGCTTCACATATTTGATGTGCCTCAAAAGTTTAAGGTCATGAGCCTAATTGTGGAAACCATTAAGAGAACAGCTGCAGATCAGAAGAGGAGTTGTGGGTATGCCCCACAGATCCAGGAGCTAATCAACTCCAAGATGGGCACTGGCACATATCTCCTAGACAAGGAACACATGCCCATCTACCTAGACTTTGAGGACAACACTGTGGTGATGGATGAAAATGAACCATCTTCTATGCACGCATAAGCCAAGAGGGAGAAGGCAAGGGCTGAAAAGGCTGCAAAGATGTCAACCACTGAAGAAGCATCTCAGTATCTTCTGAAGAGCAAGCAAGATCAGCTTGGCTACTTGATTGCCTCCACTCTGAGGATTGAGAAGGGATTGGCTACCGTGACTCAAAACCAGGAGAGCTTGGAGAGGATCATGGAGCAGAAGTTCTATGACTTAGATGTGAAGGTCACTGAGATCCAGTCAGTTGTTGAGCAACTTTAGGATGAAGTGCAGGAGAAGAAGGGCAAGTCTACCACTGATGCTTTTGCTAGAGTGCCTAGAGGACAGAGATCTGCTATAGTGCCTGTTACCTACACCAGAGCAACTTCATCTGCACCAGCTACAGCTTTAGTGCCACCAGCTCAAGCACCCACTGCACCAGCTCCATCTACATCAACAGATGCCTTCGTCCTTGGCGTATTATCTACACCACCACCTGAAGACCAAGCCTGAGAGTCGATCTAGCACTATGCATTTTTATGAACTTTTTGGTAACGTGTTGCCAAAGGGGGAGAAAATGTATATATCATAGGCTTCGAGAGAGAGTGTTGCTTTTTATTCTCTCTTATTGTTTGGTGGTTAAACTTTGTTTATTTGCTTTGTTGCGATACTTTATGCTCGTGTGTGATACTTGGATGATCATGTGCTTGATCATATGCTACCTTAATGCTTGTTGGATGACATTATCCTTTTATATCCCCATATATGATCATTCACTTTGCTTGGTGATGAGTGCATGTATTTCATTATTATCATTTTGAATGCTCCACCAAGAAGTATGTGACGTGGAAGAGTAACCCATGTTCCTAACTCATTGTGCATTTGCAGTCCAAAGCAAATCTTGAACTATGCACAAATTTAGGGGGAGCTCTTGCTTTTCACATACTTCTCAAAGCGACAATATTTTTCACTCTTATTATCATTTGTCGAAGCTTTGATCTATATGTTGTCATCAATTACCAAAAAGGGGGAGATTGAAATTGCAACTATCCCTAGGTGGTTTTGGTAATTCCTAACAACATATAGCTCACTGAGCTAATGCTATTTCAAGATTAATATCTCAGGAAAGCTCAATGATTGGCATGGCATGGATGAGAAAAGTGGACCCCTCAAAATGCTAAGGACAAAGGATTGGCTCAAGCTCAAAGCTCAAGACTCTACATTTTCTATTTTAGTGATCGAAGATCACATTGGGTCTATAGGAAAAGCCAATACTATCAAGGAGGGATGAGGTGTTGCTTAATGAGGCTCTTGCTCAAAATTCTTAGTAATATGCTCCAAAACCCTCAACTACTTTCTCACATCCACATATGACCTAAACCAAAAGTCAATCTCAGCCCCACCGATTCTTTCTATCCAGCGCCACCGAGTTTCAAATGTCATAGCCACTGCCACAAACCCTAGGCAAATCGGTCTCACCGATAGGGATCTCGGTCTCACCGAGATGGGATTGTAATCTCTTTGTTTCCCTTCGTAACGTTTCGGTCTTACCAAGATGAGCGATCGGTCCCACCGAGATTGCAATGTAAACTCTCTGTTTTCCCTTCGCAACGTTTCGGTCTCACCGAAATGAGCGATCGGTCCCACCGAGTTTACCTGACCAACTCTGTGGTTAGCTTATTACCAAAATCGGTCTCACCGAGTTTGTGTAATCGGTCTCTCCGAGATTACGTTATGCCCTAACCCTAATCATATCGTACCTACCGAGTTGCATGTCGGTCCCACCGAAAACCATAACGGTCACTAGCTTTGCTGAATATGTCTGACCGAGTTTAACAATTCGGTCCCACCGAGATTGGCAAGTTGTGCAACGGTTAGATTTTGTGTGGAGGCTATATATACCCCTCCACCACCTCTTTATTCATGGAGAGAGCCATCAAAACAAAACTACACTTCCAACTTACTTTTTCTGAGAGAGAACCACCTACACTTATGTTGAGGCCAAGATATTCCATTCTTACCACATGAATCTTGATCTCTAGACTTCCCCAAGTTGCTTTCCACTCAAATCTTCTTTCCACCAAATCCATATCGTGTGAGAGAGAGTTGAATGTTGGGGAGACTATCATTTGAATCACAAGAGCAAGGAGTTCATCATCAACACACCATTTGTTACTCCTTGGAGAGTGGTGTCTCCTAGATTGGCTAGGTGTCACTTGGGAGCCTTCGACAAGATTGTGGAGTTGAACCAAGGAGTTTGTAAGGGCAAGGAGATCGCCTACTTCGTGAAGATCTACCGCTAGTGAGGCAACTCCTTCGTGGGCGACGGCCATGGTGGGATAGACAAGGTTGCTTCTTCATGGACCCTTCGTGGGTGGAGCCCTCCGTGGACTCGCGCAACCGTTACCCTTCGTGGGTTGAAGTCTCCATCAACATGGATGTACGATAGCACCACCTATCGGAACCACGACAAAAACATCCGTGTCTCCTATTGCGTTTGAATCCTCCAAACCCTTCCCTTTACATTCTTGCAAGTTTCATGCTTTACTTTCCGCTGCTCATATACTCTTTGCATGCTTGCTTGAATTGTGTTAAGATTGCTTGACTTGTCTAAAGTTGCTAAAATCTTCCTTGAACTAAAATTGGGAAAAGGATAAGTTTTTATTTGGTCAAGTAGTCTAATCACCCCCCTCTAGACATACTTTCAATCCTACAAAAGCACATGAAGAAACTCCATGCCGATGGACTTTTGGAATCACTTGATGCTTGCGAACCATGCCTCATGGGCAAGATGACTAAGACTCCGTTCTCAGGAACAAGGGAGTGAGCCACTGACTTATTAGAAATAATACATACCGATGTATGCAGTTCGATGATTGGTGAGGCTCGCAGCGGGTATCGTTATTTTCTAACCTTCACAGATGATTCGAACAGATATGGGTATATCTACTTAATGAAACACAAGTCTGAAACATTTGAAAAAGTTCAAAGAATTTCAGAGTGAAGTGGAGAATCATCGTAATAAGAAAATAAAGTTTCTATGGTCTGATCATGGAGGCGAATATTTGAGTTACGAGTTTGGCCTTCATTTAAAACAATATGAAATAGTTTCACAACTCACGCCACCTGGAACACCACATCGTAATGGTGTGTCCGAACATTGTAACCGTACTTTATTGGATATGGTGCGATCTATGATGTCTCTTACCGATTTACCACTATCGTTTTGGGGTTATGCAGTAGAGACAGCTCCACTCACGATAAATAGGGCACCATCTAAATCCGTTGAGACGACACCGTATGAACTGTGGTTTGGCAAGAAACCTAAGCCGTCGTTTCTTAAAGTTTGGGGTTGTGATGCTGATATGAAAAAGCTTCAGCCTGATAAACTCGAACCTAAATCGGAGAAAATATATCTTCATAGGATACCCAAAAGAAACAGTTGGGTACACCTTCTATCACAGATCTGAGGCAAGATCTTTGTTGCTAAGAATGGATCCTTTCTAGAGAAGGAGTTTTTCTTGATAGAAGTGAGTGGGAGGAAAGTAGAACTTGATGAGGTAATTGTACCTTCTCTTGAATTGGAAAGTAACTCCTTAGAGAAATCCCTTCTTGTGATGCCTACACCAACTAGAGAGGAAGCTAATGATGATGATCATGAAACTTCAGATCAAGTTACTACCGAACCTCGTAGGTCAACCAGAGCACGTTTCTCACCAGAGTGGTATGATAATCCTGTTCTAGAAGTCATGTTACTAGACCATGACGACCTACGGACTATGAGGAAGCGATGATGAGCCCCGATTCTGATAAATGGCTTGAGGCCATGAAATCTGAGATAGGATCCATGTATGAGAACAAAGTGTGGACTTTGATGGACTTGCCGATGATCGGCAAGCCATTGAGAATAAATGGATCTTCAAGAGGATAACGGACGCTGATGGCAGTGTTACTATCTTCAAAGCTCTACTTGTCGCAAAAGGTTTTTGACAAGTTCAAGGTATTGACTATGATGAGATTTTCTAACTCGTAGTAGTGCTTAAGTCTGTCCAAATCATGTTAGCAATTGCCGCATTTTATGAAATCTGCCAAATGGATGTCAAAACTGCATTCCTTAATGGATGTATCAAAGAAGAGTTGTATATGATGCAACCAGAAGGTTTTGTAGATCCTAAAGGTGCTAACAAAGTGTGCAAACTCCAGCGATCCATCTATCGACTGGTGCAAGCATCTCGGGGTCGGAATATACACTTTGATGTGGTGATCAAAGCATATGGTTTTATACAAACTTATGGTGAAGCCTGTATTTACAAGAAAGTGAGTGGGAGCTCTGTAGCAGTTCTAATATTATATGTGGATGACATATTGTTGATTGGAAATGATGTAGAATTTCTGGATAGCATAAAAGGATATTTCAATAAGAGTTTTTCAATAAAAAACCTTGGTGAAGCTACTTATATTTTGGGCATCAAGATCTATGGAGATTGAGACGCTTAATAGGACTTTCAAAAGCACATACCTTGACAAGATTTTGAAGAAGTTCAAGATGAATCAGTGATAGAAAGGGTTCTTGCCTGTGTTGCAAGGTGTGAAGTTGAGTAAGACTCAAAGCCCGACCACGGTAGAAGATAGAGAGAGAATGAAAGTCATTCCCTATGCCTCAGCCAGGTTCTATAAAGTATGCCATGTTGTTTACCTTACCAAGAGTTTGGCAAGGGGGTACTGATGTCGCTTGAAGCTACGTCGGTATTTCCCCAAAGAGGAAGGGATGATGCAGCACAGCGGCAGTAGGTATTTCCCTCAGATATCAAAACCAAGGTTATCGAACCAATAGGAGAACAAAGCAACACAATGTAAATAGCCCCTGCACACAGATAACAAATCCTTGCAACCCGACGTGTTAAAGGGGTTGTCAATCTCTTCCGGGGTACGACGCCTCAAGATAGGCAAGCGGACGTGAGATAAATTTGTAGTAAATTGATAGATCAAACGCGAACTAAAATAAATAAGGATAAATTGCAGCAAGGTATTTTTGGGTTTTTGGATTAATATATCTGAAAATAAAAGCAAGGAAAAAGTAGATCACAAAGGCAAATATATGAGAAAGAAACCCGGGGGCCGTAGATTTCACTAGTGGCTTCTCTCGAGAAAAATAGCAAACGGTGGGTGAACAAATTACTGTTGGGAAATTGATAGAAATTCAAATAATCATGATGATATCCAGGCAATGATCATTACATAGGCATCACGTCCAAGATTAGTAGACCGACTCCTGCCTACATCTACTACTATTACTCCACACATCGACCACTATCCAACATGCATCTAGTGTATTAAGTTCATGGAGAAAAGGAGTAATGCAATAAGGACGATGACATGATGTAGAGAAGATCTATATATGTAGAGATAGACCCCATCGTTTTATCCTTAGTAGAAATGATACATACGTGTCGCTTCCCCTGATGTCACTGGAATCAAGCACCGTAAGATCGAACCCACTACAAAGAACCTATTCCCATTGCAAGATAAATAGATCAAGTTGGCCAAACAAAACCCAAATATTGGAGAAGAAATACGAGGCTATAAGAAATCATGCATATAAGAGATCAAAGAAACTCAAATAACTTCCATGGATATAAAAAGATAGATCTGATCATAAACTCAAAGTTCATCGATCCCAACAAACACACCGCAAAAGAGTTACATCATATGGATCTCCAAGAGACCATTGTATTGAGAATCAAGGGAGAGAGAGAGATGAAGCCATCTAGCTACTAACTACGGACCTGAAGGTCGACAAAGAACTACTCACGCATCATCGAAGAGGCACAATGGAGGTGGTGAACCCCATCCGAGATAGTGTCTAGATTGGATCTGGTGGTTCTGGACTCTTCGGCGGCTGGATGAATATTTCGTCGACTCCCCTAGGGTTCTGGAAATATTGGGGTATTTATAGAGCAAAGAGGCAGTCCGGGGGGCACCCAAGGTGGGCACAACCCACCAGGGCGCGCCTGGGTCTCCTGGCGCGCCCTGGTGGGTTGTGCTCCCCTCGAGGAACCCCCTAGGCACAGCCAGGGCCCTTGTGTTCCTTCTGGCCCATAAAAATTCTCCATAAAGTTTCGTGGCATTTGGACTCCGGTTGATATTGATTTTCTGCGATGTAAAAAACATGGAAAAAACAGCAACTGGCACTTGGCACTATGTCAATATGTTAGTACCAAAAAATGATACAAAATGATTATAAAACATCCAAGATTGACAATTGAACAGCATGGAACAATAAAAAATTATAGATACGTTGCAGACGTATCAGCATCCCCAAGCTTAGCTCCTACTCGTCCTCGAGTAGGTAAGTGATAAAAACAGAATTTTTGATGTGGAATGTTGCCTAACATGTCATTTCATATTCTTTCTTTATAGCATGGATATTTGGAATTTTATATTGTTCAAAGAAATAGTCTATTTTTACATGATAATTTAAATACTCAAGCATATAAACAAGCAACAATGTCTTTCAAAATATCAATGCTAAAATAAGCTATCCCTAGTCCATCATGCTCAATCATTGATCAATTCATGAAACACACTCAAATATTAGCTACACCCAATACTTAGGTACGATCATATTTCCTCCTAGTTGGTGCTTTTATAAGAGAAGATGGAGACTCAAAAAATAAAAACTGCATAAGTAAAAGAAAGGCCCTTCGCAGAGGGAAGTAGGGATTTGTAGAGGTGCCAGAGCTCAAAGCGAAAAAATTAGAGATAAGAACATTTTGGGAGGTGTATCCATCCCACCAACAAAAACGACTTAGAGTTCCCAATACTTTCCATACTTAGATATATCATAGGCGGTTCCCAAACAGAAAATAAAGTTTATTCCTTTTTCCACCATACTTTCACATTCCATGGCTAACCGCATCCACGGGTGCCTTCCATACCAACACTTTCCAAGGAATTTATTATATGAAAACATAAAGTAAATTCATTTTTGCATTTCGGGACTGGGCATCCCTAATACCTTTGGCTTACTCTCGTGCAATGACAAGTGAATAAACACTCATCTTTAGAATAACACATCTAGCATGGAAAATATTAGCAATCCCTCACCGCTCCGCGAGCGAAACACACACACACACACACAAAAGATAAGTTTATTTTTGAAGATTAGAGATGGCACATGCAAATTTGCTTAGAATGACAAAAGAATACCGCATATAGGTAAATATAGTGGACTCATGTGGCAAAACTGGGTTAAAGGTTTTTGGATGCACAAGTAGAGATCATACTTAGTCAAAAGGAAGGCTAGCAAAAGATTGAGAAGCGACCAAATAAGAAACGAATAATCTCATAAGCAAGCATTAAGCATAATTAACACCGAATAATGCACCACTAGTAGGATATAATTTCATTGCATGACTATTGAATTTCGTTCTTGCATAGGGAATCACAAACCTTCACACCAATATTCTTACTAAAGCATAATTACTCATCAACATAACTCACATATCACATCATCATATCACAAAACTATTACTATGAATCAAGTTTATTTTGTCCAATGGTCTTCATGAAAGTTTTTGTTATATCCTTTGTGGATATCTATCACTTTGGGACTATTTTTAGTATGTTGCTTTTCACAAGCTCAAACAAATATAAGTGAAGATCATGAGCATAATTCTTTTTTCTTCTCTCAAATTAATTTAAGTGAAGCAAGAGAGAATTTCTTAAAAAAATTACTGTAGACTATCCGACCTCAGACGATCAAATCTCTGTGTCCAGTATCATTCCTGGATCGGTTATGCTGACACACACAGCACTCGAAGGATTTATAACAAAGTAGCAATCACACAGTTATTACATCGAATGTCTCAAGAGAGAGAACTTATTACAATAAATATGGCTTAAGACCATCTAAATAAGATAACAGCAGAAGGCTTGGAAGATAACGTGAGTCCATCAACTCCAACGGCATAGCTGAGTGCATGACAAACGACCTATCGCACCTTACTCTTCGTCTGAAAAGTCTGCAACATGATATGTTGTAGCCCGAAACGGGTCAGCACATGGAATATGCTACAATATAACACAATGAAGAAATGAACAGGATAAATGCTACCACTACATGCATATATGGCTGGTGGAGGCTCTATGGTTATATTGGTTTGTGAAAAGCTAATTTTCCCTATAACAAAGGAATATAATTTTATTTAAATATCATGGTATTTGAAACATCATTGAGAAGGTTCCTCCAACTCAATCCCAATTAAAGTAGTCATTAACATCCCAACAAATTAATTTAGAGTGATGAGATCTATATGATAATCCAAGAACTAGATACTCAAGTTGTCCATAACCGGGGACACGGCTAACCATGATTAGTTTGTACACTCTGCAGAGGTTTGTGCACTTTTCCCCACAAGATTCGATCTCCTCCGTTTGATTTCTCACACTACATGGTGTTTGAGAAATGGATGACAGAGACACAGTCTTTCAGAAGCATTAACTCTTCACTCTGGGTAGACAGTTACACCTACTTTCCCTCTACATCTGCTAGCCTACCACTGAAAGAGGTCACGCAACATACTCAACTATGCCAGAGCCCATAATGGCTTGTGGCTGCACACGGAAGTTTCTAGCATGAATAATCTTATGATCCCTTTGAGCCTGGGTGGCGGACCATAGGATGATCACACGGGTACTCCGGGATATCCTAGGACAACACTGGATTCTCCAGGTGCCCACAAGCAATCCACCCAGATGTGTATTAAAGTTGCCACCTTAAGTTGAACCATTAATTGACAATCTCACATCTGTCATGGATACTCTCAAACCCAAACCACGTCTACGAGCATAGCATAGCAATATAAGCATAACGTAGAAGTAACTCCCATGGTTTGATAATAAAATAGGTAATAGGTTCTACCTCATCATCTATTCCCAAAATCCACAAGTTAATCACTTCCTAATCATGCAGTGTTTGAGGGTTGAAACTAATGCATAAAAACTGGGTAATAAAGGGGTATGATCAAAGTGTTACTTGCCTTGCTGACGATCCACAAAACCTAGTGACTCGTAGTTGCACGCTTCGCACTCCGAGAATTCTATCGCAAACAAACAGTAGCAAACAAAAGCACTTAACAAAAGAAGCACGGGTAAAACTCAATTAAGAAGATCGAATCTAAAAACTCAACTGAAAAGATTTGATTTGCAAAAAGAATCAAATCAACGGAGCAACGAAACTCAAACTACGAAAGAAACAAGATTCATTTGCTAATCTGGACTAAAGTCAAATTTTGCAGTACCAAAATCTTGTTCAAGTTGGTTAAACCGAAAGAGGGCTTCGAGACGAAGACCTAGGCGCTTGTTTCACCTGATTTGGATAACCGAGCGAAAAGATATACTAGTTCAAAGACTAGGGCAGAAATCGCGATCGAAAATAATCGCGGAAAACCCTTGGAAAAAAATAAAACGAGACGAACAGGCTAACGAACGAACGTTCGCTGTCTGCGGCTAACTGACGAATAGCGTTTATTAAAACGAATGTACGGACGAACGTCCGCTATACAACTAAACCCCAAAAAAACGTACGAACTGAAACTAAAAAAACGAATCTAGGGTTTAAAAAAACCGAACGGTTAACCGAAAAAAACAACAAACGGAGGTGGCAACGGCTACCTTTGGCGAGGCTCCGGCGGGGCAGCGCGGCGTCGAGGGGCTCCAGCGGCTGCAAGGGGCGACGGCGGCGTGGGACGGGAGGCGGCGGCGCGGCGATGGCGACCTGCGGGGCTGCGGCGGCGGGGCGCGCAGGCGGCGGCAGCGGCGGGTGGCGGGGTGGTGGGTGGCGGAGAGGGGCGGCGGTGGGGGTACTTATAGGGGGGATCAGGGCGAGGCCGACTTGGGGGAGGGGGCGACGTGGCGGTGTGGCGCAGGCGGACTCCGGCGAGTCCGTCTCGCGCACAGGAGGGCGAGGCGGCGATGCTAGGCAGGCCGGCCTGCTCGGCTGGGCTTCGGCCCAGTCGGGCGGGAAACCATTATTTTAAAAACAGATTTTGCTGGAAAAATCCTAGAAAATAAAATAAAAATCTAAAAATACCAAAACAAATTTTCACCATCTAAATAGGATATTTAGATCAAAGTGAACATTTTCTTGGCCCTAAAATGCAATTTTGAAAAATGCAATTTTTACTAATTCAAATAAAATTGCAATAAAATTCAAATAAAATTATTTATTTGATTTTAATATTTTCCCTCTAATATTTCATTTATTTTGGAGAAGTCATATTATCTCCTCTCATATATTTTAATATGAAATATTTTCAGAGAGAAATATAATTAAAACCAAAGTGATCCTTGTTTCGATATTTGATAAAATTCAAATATGAAACCCCAACTCTCTTCGTGGGTCCTTGAGTTGCTTAGAATTTCGAGGATCGCAAAGCAATAAAATATGATATGCATGAATGACCTATGTATAACATTCCAAATTGAAAATTTGGGATGTTACAGACCTACCCCCTTTAGATGAATCTCGTCCTCGAGATTCGGGCTGGCTAGAAAATAGGTGTGGGTGGTCTTTGCGTAGATCATCCTCTCGTTCCCAGGTGGATTCATCCTCGGTATGGTGGCTCCACTGAACTTTGCAAAACTTAATAACCTTGATGCGCGTGACTCGGCTGGCAACCTCGAGAATCTTGACCGGTTTCTCCTCATAGGTCAAATCACTATCCAATTGAATTTTGCTTCCAGGGGCACTGTATCTCTCAGAGGAATATCGGCCATCTCAGCATGGCACTTCTTCAACTGGGAAACATGAAACACATCACGAACTCCTGACAGTCCTTCGGGTAACTCCAATTTTTAGGCAACCTCTCACATGCGTTCCAAAACACAGTATGGACCTACAAATCTCGAGGCTAACTTTCCTTTAACTCCAAAATGTTTAACTCCTCGTAGAGGTGACACTCGCAAATATGCTCTGTCTCTGATTTCATAGAGTACCTCCTTGCGTTTCAAGTCTGCATAACTCTTCTGTCGGGACTGAGCTACCTTCAGTCTATCTTGAATTAGCTTAACCTTCTCTTCTGACTCTTTAATCAAATCTGGTCCAAACAACTGGCGGTCTCCAACTTCATCCCACATCAACGGTGTTCGGCATATTCTTCCATACAAAGCTTCGAACGGTGCCATCTTCAAACTGGCCTGGTAGTTATTATTGTATGAGAACTCTATGTATGGAAAATTGTCATCCCAACTAGATCTGTAATCTAGCGCACAAGCTCTCAACATGTCCTCCGGAATCTGATTGACTCTCTCTGTCGGTCCATCTGTCTGTGGGTGAAAAGTTGTACTGAACTCTAGCCTGGTACCCAAAGTCTGGTGCAACTGATGCCAAAACTTTGAAGTGAACTGTGTTCCTCTATCTGATACGATGGTCCTTGGAACTCCGTGCAGACATACGATCCTGGTCACATATATCTTGGCCAACTTCGCACTTGTATAGGTGTTTTCATTGGGATAAAGTGAGCCACTTTGGTCAAGCGATCCACTACTACCCAAATAGAATCATATCCCGATCGGGTCCTGGGTAATCCAGTGATGAAATCCATGCCAAGCTTGTCTCAATTCCATTCGGGTATCGGCATAGGCTGCAGTAATCCTGCTGGCTTCTGATGTTCCGCCTTCACTCTCTGACATACATCACATACAGCTACATACTCGGCAATATCCTTCTTCATTCCATCCACCAGAAACGCTCCTTCAAATCCAAATACATCTTGGTGTTTTTGGGGTGTATCGAGTATGGTGAGTCATGAGCTTCCTGAATTATCAACTTCCTGATCTCCTCATTATTGGGCACATATACACGGTCCTCAAACCACAAGGTGTCGTGCTCATCCTCATGAAAACCTTTGGTCTTTCCTTTGCTCATCTTCTCCTTTATCTCAACAATTTCCTTATCATCCTTGTGAAGCTTCTCGAATTTTTCCCAATAATGTTGACTGAATTTCCAATGCTGCTACAAAACCTCTAGGAACAATCTCCAAACGAAGCTCCCTGATATCTTCGACTAACTCTTTTGGTAACCCTCCTGTTAGGATAGTATTAACATAACTCTTTCGGCTCAAAGCGTCTGCTACGACATTGGCCTTCCCTGGATGATAGTGCAGCTTCATGTCATAATCCTTTATAAGTTCCAACCATCTCCTCTGCCTGAGATTCAGCTCCTTTTGTGTAAAAATGTACTTCAAACTCTTATGATCCGTGTACACATCACAACGGTTTCCAATAAGAAAATGTCTCCAGGTTTTGAGTGCATGCACTACAGCTGCTAACTCCAAATCATGCATGGCATAATTCAACTCATGCAGTCGAAGCTATCGTGAGGTATATGAAACAACTCTTCTGTCTTGCAAAAGTACTCCTCCAAGTCCTAAGCAGGAGGCGTCGCAATACACTTGGAAATCCTTGCGTATATCCGGTAGAATCAGCACTGGGGCTGTAGTCAAACATTTCTTTAACTCTGGACAACTTGCTTCGCATTCTACTGTCCATTTGAACTTAGTGTCCTTCTTCAACAACTCCGTCATGGGCTTCACAATCTTGGAAAAATTCTCAATGAATCTCCGATAGTATCCCGCGAGTCCAAGAAAACTACGGATCTCTCCAACTGAGGTGGGTGCCAACCACTCCGTGACTGACTGAACCTTGATAGGATCCACTGCTATAACTTCTCCTGATATAACATGTCCAAGAAATCCAACTTCCTTCACCAAAACTCACATTTGCTAAACTTGGCATATAACCGATGTTCCCTGAGCTTCTTAAGAACTAAACGCAAATGCTCCTTGTGTTCCTCTTTGTTCTTCAAGTATACCAAAATATCATCAATGAACACCACAACAAACTTATCCAAGAACTCCATTAACACTTTATTCATCATGCTCATGAAATAGGTAGGGGCATTAGTCAATCCAAATGACATAACCATATACTCATATAGCCCATACCTGGTGATGAAAGTTGTCTGAGGTATATCCTTTTCTCGAATCTTCAGCTGGTGGTAACCTGATCACAGATCGATCTTCAAAAACACTTTAGCTCCTTGTAACTGGTCAAACAAATCATTGATCATCGGTGATAACCCACAAGTATAGGGGATCGCAAAAGTTTTCGAGGGTAGAGTATTCAACCCAAATTTATTGATTCGACACAAGGGGAGCCAAAGAATATTCTCTAGTATTAGCCGCTGAGTTGTCAATTCAACCACACCTGGATAACTTAATATCTGCAGCAAAGTATTTAGTAGCAAAGTAATATGATAGTAGTGGTAACAATAGCAAAAGTAACAGTAGCAAAAGTAGTATTTTTGGTGTTTTATAGTGATGATAACAATAGCAACGGAAAACTAAATAAGCGAAGAACAATATATGGAAAGCTCGTAGGCATTGGATCGGTGATGGAGAATTATGTCGGATGCGGTTCATCATGTAACAATCATAACATAGGGTGACACAGAACTAGCTCCAATTCATCAATGTAATGTAGGCATGTATTCCGAATATAGTCATACGTGCTTATGGAAAAGAACTTGCATTACATCTTTTGTCCTACCCTCCCGTGGCAGCGGGGTCCTATTGGAAACTAAGGGATATTAAGGCCTCCTTTTAATAGAGTACCAGACCAAAGCATTAACACATAGTGAATACATGAACTCCTCAAACTGCAGTCATCATCGGGAGTGGGCCCGATTATTGTCACTTCGGGGTTGCCGGATCATAACACATAGTAGGTGACTATTTACTTGCAAGATAGGATCAAGAACTCTCATATATTGATGAAAACATAATAGGTTCCGATCTGAAATCATGGCACTCGGGCCCTAGTGACAAGCATTAAGCATAGCAAAGTCATAGCAACACCAATCTCAGAACATAGTGGATACTAGGGATTAAACCCTAACAAAACTAACTCGATTACATGATAAATCTCATCCAACCCATCACCGTCCAGCAAGCCTACGATAGAATTACTCACGCACGGCGGTGAGCATCATGAAATTGGTGATGGAGGAAGGTTGATGATGATGATGGCGACGGATTCCCCTCTCCAGAGCCCCGAACGGAATCCAGATTAGCCCTCCCAAGAGAGTTTAGGGCTTGGCGGCGGCTCCGTATCGTAAAACATGATGAATCCTTCTCTTTGGTTTTTTCTCCCTGAAAGTGAATATATGGAGTCAGGGTTGAGGTCGGTGGAGCGTTAGGGGGCCCACGAGGCAGGGGCCACGCCCAGGGGGGTAGGGCGCGCCCCCACCCTCGTGGACAGTTGGAGGCCCCCCTAACGTGGATCTTCCTTCCAGTATTTTTTATATATTCCAAAATAATTCTCCATTGATTTTTAGGTCATTCCGAGAACTTTTATTTCTGCACAAAAATAACACCATGGCAATTCTGCTGAAAATAGTGTCAGTCCGGGTTAGTTCCATTTAAATCATGCAAGTTAGAGTCCAAAACAAGGGCAAAAGTGTTTGGAAAAGTAGATACGATGGAGACGTATCAACTCCCCCAAGCTTAAACCTTTGCTTGTCCTCCAGCAGTTCAGTTGATAAACTAAAAGTGATAAAGAAAAACTTTTACAAACTCCGTTTGCTCTTGTTGTTGTAAATATGTAGAGCCAGCATTCAAGTTTTCAACAAAGATTATGAACTAACCATATTCACAATAACATTTAGGTCTCATGTTTACTCATATCAATGGCATAATCAACTAGCGAGCAATAATAATAAATATCAGATGACAACACTTTCTCTAAACAATCATGATATGATATAACAAGATGGTATCTCGCTAGCCCTTTCTGAGACCGCAAAACATAAATGCATAGCACCTTTAAAGATCAAGGACTGACTAGACATTGTAATTCATGGTAAAAGAGATCCATTCAAGTCATACTCAATGTAAACTACCAGTAATGGATGCAAATGACAGTGGTGCTCTCCAACTGGTGCTTTTTAATAAGAGGAGGATGACTTAGCATAAAAGTAAATAGATAGGCCCTTCACGGAGGGAAGCAGGGATTTGTAGAGGTGCCAGAGCTCGATTTTGAAATAGATATGAATAATATTTTGAGTGGTATACTTTCATTGTCAACATAACAACCGAGAGATGGTGATATCTTCCATGATACACACATTATGGGTAGTTCCCAAACAGAATGGTAAATTTTATACTCCCCCTCCACCAACAAGCATCAATCCATGGCTTGCTTGAAACAACGAGTGCCTCCAACTAACAACAGTCCCGGGGAAGTTTTGTTTGCAATTATTTTGATTTGATTTGCATAAAGCATGGGACTGGGCATCCCGGTGACCAGCCATTTTCTCGTGAGTGAGGAGCGGAGTCCACTGCTCTTGAGAATAACCGGCCTAACATGGAAGATATAGACAACCCTAGTTGATACATGAGCTATTCGAGCATACAAAACAGAATGTTTATTTGAAGGTTTAGAGTTTGGCAAATACAAATTTACTTGGAACAGCAGGTAGATACCGTATATAGGTAGGTATGGTGGACTCATATGGAATAACTTTAGGGTTTATGGAATTGGATGCACAAGCAGTATTACCGCTTAGTATAGGTGAAGGCTAGCAAAAGGCTGGGAAGCTACCAGCTAGAGAGCGACAACAATCATGAACATGCATTAAAATTAATCAACACCGAATGCAAGCATGAGTAGGATATAATGCACCATGAACATAAATATCGTAGAGGCTATGTTGATTTTGTTTCAACTACATGCGTGAACATGTGCCAAGTCAAGCCACTCTAATCGTTCAAAAGAGGATACCACCCTATCATACCACATTGATACGTCTCCAACGTATCTATAATTTTTGATTGCTCCATGCTATATTATCTTCTGTTTTGGACATTATTGGGCTTTATTATCCACTTCTATATTATTTTTGGGACTAACCTATTGACCCAGAGCCCAGTGCCACTTTTGTTTTTTCCTTGTTTTAGAGTATCGCAGAAAAGAAAAATCAAACGGACTCCAATTGACCTGAAACTTCACAGAACTTATTTTTGGAAGGAAAGCAACCTGATAGACTTGGAGTGCACGTCAGGAATGAAACGAGGGAGCCACGAGGTAGGGGGCGCGCCCACCCCTAGGCACGCCCTCCACCCTCATGGGCCCCTTGTGGCCCCCCTGACGTACTTCTGCTACCTATATATCTCCATATACCCTAAAACAATCGGGGAGCACAATAGATCGGGAGTTCCACCACCAGAAGCCTCTGTAGCCACCGAAAGCCAATCTAGACCCGTTCCGGCACCCTTCCAGAGGGGGAATCCTTCTCTGGTGGCCATCTTCATCATCCTGACGCTCTCCATGATGCGGAGGGAGTAGTTCTCCCTCGGGGCTGAGGGTATGTACCAGTAGCTATGTGTTTGATCTCTCTCTCTCTCGTGTTCTCGAGGTGATACGATCTTGATGTATCGCGAGCTTTGCTTATAGTTGGATCTTATGATGTTTTCTCCCCCCTCTACTCTCTTGTAATGGATTGAGTTTCCCCTTTGAAGATATCTTATCAGATTGAGTCTTTAAAGATTTGAGAACACTTGATGTATGTCTTGCCATGCGTATCTGTGGTGACAATGGGATATCACGTGATTCACTTGATGTATGTTTTGGTGATAAACTTGCGGGTTCCGCCCATGAACCTATGTATAGGGGTTGGCACATGTTTTCGTCGTGATTCTTCGGTAGAAACTTTGGGGCACTCTTTGAGGTTCTATGTGTTGGTTCAATAGATGAATCTAAGATTGTGTGATGCATATCGTATAATCATACCCACGGATACTTGAGGTTACATTGGAGTATCTAGGTGACCTTAGGATTTTGGTTGATTTGTGTCTTAAGGTGTTATTCTAGTACGAACTCTAGGGCTGTCTGTGACACTTATAGGAATAGCCCAACGGATTGATTGGAAAGAATAACTTTGAGGTGGTTTCGTACCCTACCATAATCTTTTCGTTTGTTCTCCGCTATTAGTGACTTTGGAGTGACTCTTTGTTGCATGTTGAGAGATAGTTATGTGATCCAATTATGTTGTTATTGTTGAGAGAACTTGCACTAGTGAAAGTATGAACCCTAGGCCTTGTTTCAACGCATTGCAATACTGTTTACGCTCACTTTTATCATTAGTTACCTTGCTTTTTTACATTTTCAGATTACAAATACCTTTATCTACCATCCATAGACCACTTGTATCACCATCTCTTCGCCGAACTAGTGCACCTATACAATTTACCATTGTATTGGGTGTGTTGGGGACACAAGAGACTCTTTGTTATTTGGTTGCAGGTTTGCTTGAGAGAGACCATCTTCATCCTACGCCTCCTATGGATTGATAAACCTTATGTCATCCACTTGAGGGAAATGTTCTACTGTCCTACAAACCTCTGCACTTGGAGGCCCAACAATGTCTACAAGAAGAAGGTTGTGTAGTAGACATCTAGCTATTTTATGGCGTTGTTACCGGGGAGGTGAGTGCTTGAAGGTATATCTTTAGATCTTGCAATCGAGTCTTTTAGTTTCTTGTTTTATCACTAGTTTAGTTTATAAAATAAAATTACAAAAAAATGTAATTAAGTTTGCCTCATACGCTTCATCTTTTTAATATCTTTCGTGAGTATGATGGAAAGGAAAATTGTGTCGAAGTGTTAGAAGAAGATTGCATTAAAATGTCTGGCACTAAATCTTTGAATGATGAGCATGATTGCAATATTGTTAGTATGAACTCCTTGAATATCCATGGTACTAATGATGATTGCACTAGTTATGATGAAAATGTCTCCTATAAACATGTCAATTTTTGTGGAGTACATTGGGTTTGTAAGTACACACCAAATAGGGAATATAGATATTGCAAGAGGCATAAGCACTTAGAAACTAAATTGTTGCAAGAAAGGCTAGATGTTTGTGCTAAAGATTTAAATTTTCTTGGCCGTACTTGTGGACTTTGCAATGAACATGGTCATTTAACTATCCGATGCAAATTGTTTCAAGATCTAATCGTGTCCAAAAATTGTGATGGCTTGATTTCCCTTGCACATTATAATGAACTTAGTTTTCTTATGGGTTACGAAGAAATGAAACATATAACTAAGCATCTTCCAGAATTTGCCTGTTATAAACTTCTTGGTTTTGATCTAGAGGAAATTTATATGTATTGTGCGGTGAATTGCATTGAAAATCCTTATATTGCCAATTACACAAAGAAAAGAAAGCAAATAGAAGATGAAGAGAACACTAATGAAAGGGAAGAGAATTCCCAATACCCTCCTATTATTTCTTATGATGAATTAGGTAACGAGGAGGAGCCTTCTATTCAACCAATCTCATTAATAAGGAGCTCCAAAAAGAGGATTGAACCCACACATGATGTGGTAAAGAAGAAGAAAAGAAAAAGGAAGAGAGGTAAAAAGATATCTCCCCCAAATAATGCTGCTCATATTACTATTGTGCCTCATGAAAATATAATTATGGAAGATAATGATACTTCTTATGATCTTGAAAATCTTTTTGGCACTTGCTTGGAAGAATATGATAATTGCTATACTATTGGTGCTATCCATACTATTAATGATGAGAGTGATTATTCTTATGATATGAAAAGGCCCAATCTTGGGGATGCTATGTTTGATGAAGATGATGTTTTTGAGAATATATTTGCTGCAATTAATGTTTGTCCCAAGCTTGGGGATGGTACGTTTAATGAAGATGATATTTTTAGTCTCCCAATTTTGATATGCAAAATTATAATGATGATATCATGCCTCCTACCTATGATGATTATTGTGATGATAGTTATGCTATAAAAAGTAGTGATTATATTTATAAAACTTGTCATGATTATGATTACCCTTTTTCTGAGCATTACTCTTTTAATGTGGAAACAATTTATAGTATTCGAGTCTCTTATGATACTCCCACTATTTCGAATGAGAAGAATTTTGCTTATGTGGAGAGTAATAAAAATTCTATGCTTGTAGATCATGAAAAGGATGATTTAGGTGCTGGTTATATTGTTGAATTCATTCATGATGCTACTGAAAATTATTATGAGGGAGGAACATATGCCTGTAGGAATTGCAATAATATCAAGTTTCCTCTCTATGTGCTTAAAGTTTTGAAGTTTTGCTTGCTTTACTTTCCTATGCTAGTTGATTATTGTTCCCATAAGTTGTTTGCTCACAAAATCCCTATGCATAGGAAGTGGGTTAGACTTAAATGTGCTAGTCATATTCTGCATGATGCTCTCTTTATGTTTCAATTCTTACCTTTGTGAGCATCATTGAAATCATCATGCCTAGCTAGGGGCGTTAAACGATAGCGCTTGTTGGGAGGGAACCCAATTTTAGTCTTATTCCTTGCTTTTTGTTCCTGTTTAGTAATAAATTAATAATATATCCTATGTTATGATTGTGTTTTTTATTTTTTAATTAGTGTTTGTGCCAAGTAGAACCTTTGGGAATACTTGGGGAAAGTCTTTGCGATCTTGCTGTAAAAAACAGAAACTTTAGCGCTCACGAGAATTGTTACCATCTTTTACTGGAGAGTGATATTTAGTTAATTCTTTTTGCATATGATTAATAGGTAAATTCCTCACGTCCATAAATTTATATGAGAATTTTATGAGTTCCATAAGTATAAGTTTGATCAAGATTACTACAGACTGTTCTGTTTTTGACAGATTCTGTTTTTTCGTGTGTTGTTTGCTTATTTTAATGAATCTATGGCTAGTAAAAGAGTTTATAAACAATAGAGAAGTTGGAATACAGTAGGTTTAACACCAATATAAATAAATAATGAGTTCATTACGATACCTTGAAGTGGTGTTTTGTTTTCTTTCGCTAACGGAGCTTACGAGTTCTCTGTTAAGTTTTGTGTTGTAAAGTTTTCAAGTTTTGGGGAATAAGGAGTGGCAAGAGCCTAAGCTTTGGGATGCCCAAGGCACCCCAAGGTAATATTAAAGGACAACCAAAAGCCTAAGCTTGGGGATGCCCCAGAAGGCATCCCCTCTTTTGTCTTCGTTCATCGGTAACTTTACTTGGAGCTATATTTTTATTTACCACATGATATGTGTTTTGCTTGGAGCGTCATTTTATTTTATTTTATTTTATTTTGCTTTCTGTTCGAATAAATTACCAAGATCTGAAATTCTTAAATGTTAGAGAGTCTTCACATAGTTGCATAATTATTCAACTACTCATTGATCTTCACTTATATCTTTCGGAGTAGTTTGTTGTTTGCTCTAGTACTTCACTTATATCTTTTAGAGCATGGTGGTGGTTTTATTTTATAGAAATAGATGAACTCTCATGATTCACTTATATTATTTTGAGAGTCTTAAATAGCATGGTAATTTGCTTAATTAATCCTAATATGCTAGGCATCCAAGAATAGTAAAAACTTTCTTATGAGTGTCTTGAATACTATGAGAAGTTTGCTACTTGATAATTGTTTTGAGATATGGAGATAGTGATATTAAAGTCGTGCTAGTTGAGTAGTTGTGAATTTGAGGAATACTTGTGTTGAAGTTTGCAAGTCCCATAGCATACACGTATGGTAAACGTTGTGTAACAAATTTGAAACATGAGGTGTTATTTGATTGTCTTCCTTATGAGTGGCGGTCGGGGACGAGCGATAGTCTTTTCCTACCAATCTATCCCCCTAGGAGCATGTGCATAGTGCTTGGTTTTTGATGACTTGCAGATTTTTGCAATGCGTATGTGAGTTCTTTATGACTAATGTTGAGTCCATGGATTATACGCACTCTCACCCTTCCATCATTGCTAGCCTCTTCGGTACCGTGCATTGCCCTTTCTCACCTTGAGAGTTGGTGCAAACTTCGCCGGTGCATCCAAACCCCGTGATATGATACACTCTTTCACACATAAACCTCCTTATATCTTCCTCAAACAACCACCATACCTACCTATTATGGCATTTCCATAGCCATTCCAAGATATATTGCCATGCAACTTTCCACCGTTCCGTTTATTATGACACGCATCATCATTGTCATATTGCTTTGCGTGATCATGTAGTTGACATCGTATTTGTGGCAAAGCCACCGTTCACAACTTTTAATGCATGTCGTTCTTGATTCATCGCAATCCCGGTACACCGCCAGAGGCATTCATATAGAGTCATATCTTGTTCTAGTATTGAGATGTAATCTTTGAGTTGTAAATAAATAGAAGTGTGATGATCATCATTAATAGAGCATTGTCCAAAAAAAGGCCAAAAAAAGAGAAAGGCCAAATAAAAAAAGGCCAAATAATAAAAGGGACAATGCTACTATCCTTTTTTCCACACTTGTGCTTCAAAGTAGCACCATAATCCTCATGATAGAGAGTCTCTTGTTTTGTCACTTTCATATACTAGTGGGAATTTTTCATTATAGAACTTGGCTTGTATATTCCAACAATGGGCCTCCTCAAGTGCCCTAGGTCTTCATGAGCAAGCAAGTTGGATGCACACCCACTTAGTTTCTTTTGTTGAGCATTCATACATTTAACGCTCTAGTGCATCCGTTGCATGGCAATCCCTACTCCTTGCATTGACATCAATCGATGGGCATCTCCATAGCTCATTGATTAGCCTTGTTGCTGTGAGACTTTCTCCTTTTTGTCTTCTCCACATAACCCCCATCATCATATTCTATTCCACCCATAGTGCTATATCCATGGCTCGCGCTCATGTATTGCGTGAAGGTTTATAAAGTTTGAGATTACTAAAGTATGAAATTGCTTGGATTGTCATCGGGGTTGTGCATGATGAGAGCATTCTTGTGTGACGAAAATGGAGAATGACTAAACTATATGATTTCGTAGGGATAAACTTTCTTTGGCCATGTTATTTTGAGAAGACATAATTGCTTTGTTAGTATGCTTGAAGTATTATTATTTTTATGTCAATATGAACGTTTATCATGGATCTTTCGGATCTGAATATTCATGCCACAATTAAGAAGAATTACATTGAAATTATGCCAAGTAGCACTCCGCATCAAAAATTCTGTTTTTATCATTTACCTACTCGAGGACGAGCAAGAATTAAGCTTGGGGATGCTGATACGTCTCCAACGTATCTATTATTTTTGATTGCTCCATGCTATATTATCTTCTGTTTTGGACATTATTGGGCTTTATTATCCACTTTTATATTATTTTTGGGAGTAACCTATTGACCCAGAGCCTAGTGCTAGTGCCAGTTTCTGTTTTTTTCCTTGTTTTAGAGTATTGCAGAAAAGGAAAATCAAACGGAGTCCAATTGACCTAAAACTTCACCGAAGTTATTTTTGGAAGGAAAGCAACCTGATAGACTTGGAGTGCACGTTAGGAAAGAAACGAGGGAGCCATGAGGTAGGGGGCGCGCCCACCCCCCTAGGCGTGCCCTCCACCCTTGTGGCCCCCTCATGCCCCCCTGACGTACTTCTTCTGCCTATATATCTCCATATACCCTAAAATGACCGGGGAGCACAATAGATCGGGAGTTCCGCCGCCAGAAGCCTCCATAGCCACCGAAAGCCAATCTAGACCCGTTCCGGCACCCTGCTAGAGGGGGTATCCTTCTATGGTGGCCATATTCATCATCCCGGCGCTCTCCATGATGAGGATGGAGTAGTTCTCCCTCGGGGCTGAGGGTATGTACCAGTAGCTATGTGTTTGATCTCTCTCTCTCTCTCATGTTCTCGAGGTGATACGATCTTGATGTATCGCGAGCTTTGCTTATAGTTGGATCTTATGATGTTTTCTCCCCCCTCTACTCTCTTGTTATGGATTTAGTTTCCCCTTTGAAGTTATCTTATCGGATTGAGTCTTTAAAGATTTGAGAACACTTGATGTATGTCTTGCCATGCGTATCTGTGGTGACAATGGGATATCAGGTGATTCACTTGATGTATGTTTTGGTGATCAACTTGCGGGTTCCGCCCATGAACCTATGCATAGGGGTTGGCACACGTTTTCGTCATGATTCTCCGGTAGAAACTTTGGGGCACTCTTTGAGGTTCTATGTGTTGGTTCAATAGATGAATCTAAGATTGTGTGATGCATATCATATAATCATACCCACGGATACTTGAGGTGACATTGGAGTATCTAGGTGACATTAGGGTTTTGGTTGATTTGTGTCTTAAGGTGTTATTCTAGTACGAACTCTAGGGCTGTCTGTCACACTTATAAGAATAGTCCAACGGATTGATTGGAAAGAATAACTTTGAGGTGGTTTCGTACCCTACCATAATCTTTTCGTTTCTTCTCCGCTATTAGTGACTTTGGAGTGACTCTTTGTTGCATGTTGAGGGATATTATGTGATCCAATTATGTTATTATTGTTGAGAGAACTTGCACTAGTGAAAGTATGAACCCTAGGCCTTGGTTCAACGCATTGCAATACCGTTTACGCTCACTTTTATCATTAGTTACCTTGCTTTTTATATTTTCAGATTACAAATACCTTTATCTACCATCCATATACCACTTGTATCACCATCTCTTCGCCGAACTAGTGCACCTATACAATTTACCATTGTATTGGGTGTGTTGGGTACACAAGAGACTCTTTGTTATTTGGTTGCAGGGTTGCTTGAGAGTGACCATCTTCATCCTACGCCTCCTACGGATTGATAAACCTTAGGTCATCCACTTGAGGGAAATTTGCTACTGTCCTACAAACCTCTGCACTTGGAGGCCCAACAACGTCTACAAGAAGAAGGTTGTGTAGTAGACATCACACATCACAACCATTTTAATAGCATGTTGGCACGCAAGGTAAACCATTATAAGCTCCTAGCTAATTAAGCATGGCAGAAGCAACTATAATCGCTAATTGTCATTGCAAACATGTTTATTCATAATAGGCTGAATCAGGAACTATGAACTAATCATATTTACAAAAACAAGAGAGGTCGAGTTTATACCAGCTTTTCTCATCTCAATAAGTTCATGATATAATCATCATTATTGCCTTTCACTTGCACGACCGAACGATGTGAATAATAATAATAGTGCACGTGCATTGGACTAAGCTGGAATCTGCAAGCATTCAATTCAAGAGAGAAGACAAGGTAATATGGGCTCTTTGTCAGATCAACAATAATGCATATAAGAGCCACTTTAACATTTTAATTATGGTCTTCTCCTCTCGACCCCCAAAGAAAAGAAATAAAACTATTTACACAGGAAAGCTCCCAATAAGCAAAAGAAGAACTAGAAATCTTTTTGGGTTTTCTTTTTAGTTACTACTACAAGCATGGAAAGTAAACTAATTAAAAGCTACAGCTATTTTTTTGTTTTTTCTTAAGGTTTATCAAACACACAAGAAGAAAGCATAAAAAGGGAAATAAACTAGCATGGATGATACAATGAAAATGTATGAGCACCGACAACTAGCAATGAGTGTGTGAACATGAATGTAATGTTGGTGAGAAATACGTACTCCCCCAAGCTTAGGCCTTTGGCCTAAGTTGGTCTATGGCCACGGCTGGCCTGACGGATATCCATAGTAATAGTTGGGGTCGTACAGTGAAGAATCCTCGGATTGCCACTGGTTGGCAATCACCTCCGGATCCCACTGGTAATCAGACTATCGCAGAGGATCAAATTTTGGTTCCGGCTCTGGCTCTGTGGCTGATGTAGGGTTCCGGTAGGCGTGAATGGCCTCCAACGAAACAAGGTACTTGCCTGCAGATAAATCAAACAAGGAAGGAGCAGGCAAGGTAATAGTCTCAGGATGATTTTTACCAAATATTAATTTGTACTTAAGCGCCTTTTCCCTATTCTTAACAATAAAATCATGTGCTACCATACTCTTATAATCTAGATAAACAGGAGGCAACATTTTTTCTTCTTTCTCATAATGCCTAATAGGTATGTTAAAATGTGCAGCGAGGCGCGAGGCGAAGATGCCTCCAAGGACGGGGCCCTTAGTACGGTTAATATTTAACCTCTTTGCAACAATAGCGCCCAAACTAAATGTGTCATCACGAAATAAGGCATGGCACAAAATAACAATATCAGGGGCATTCAGGTTTCCACAGTTTTCGCTCCCAATTAAGCATCTACTAGCAAATATAGAAAAGTAACGTAGAACAGGAAAGTGTATGCTAGTAACTCGTGCATCGGAAACCTTCCTAGTTTCCCCTACAACAATGGTATCAATAAACCCATCCACATCATCACGATGTGGTTCCTCTACACTGCCCTCAAAAGGGATCAAACAAACCTGACAAAAATCACGAAGTGACATCTCCTTATGCTCATCATGTAAATAAAATTCCACCGTAGGTGGTGAGCTCCTAGCATGGAAATCAAAGTTTTGCACAAAGATATTGGTGAGTAAGAGATACTGTTCACGTTGGTCGTGGAGGAAGGCGGTGAGGCCTGCATTCTTAGTCAATTCATAGAAATCATCATAAATCCCGGCTGCTCTCAAGAAATCATCACAAGGCCATTCACACAGCCGGACCTCCGCGGTGCGAGGGAGATTATACTTGGGCCTCTTATCCTCCTCACTTTGCTTATCCTTCGAGCTTCGGCTCGATGAGCCCCTCAAAAATATCTTCATCTTTTTCTGAAAATATCTGAAATTTTTAGTAACTTCAAAATAAAAGTGAACCAAACTCAACGAAATTGATAGCAACTACTCCCACAAGTGCCTAGAGGATATATAATGCATTAAAACTACTTTTAACCATATAAATTTGACATGCAAGCTCAAGAACAGGGTCATCTAAGCAGCAAAAAAATGCAATGAATAAAGCACTAGAACAAAACTAATTGGACCATTGGAGGAGTCACATACCAAAGAACAACGCCCCAAAGCAGTTTTGTGAATGGAGCTTTGAGCAAGGAGATCGAAAATGGCAGCAAGATGAGCTTGGGCTCGGGTTTGAGCTGGCTAGTGATGTTTTTGGGAGTAAGAAGGAGTGTGTGGTAGCTGGAATAAGTGGAGGGGAGCCACCGTGGGCCCACGAGGCAGGGGGGCGCCCAGGGGGGTAGGGCACTCCCTGGACCGTCGTGGCCAGGTGCTTGCTCCCCCTGCTATTCTCAGTGCCAGATGTTCTCAAATATTCCAGAAAAAATCATATTTAAATTTTAGGGCATTTGGAGAACTTTTATTTTCGGGGTATTTTTCTATTGCATGGATAATTCAGAAAACAGACAGAAATTACTATTTTTGCTTTATTTAATATAAATAACATAAAGTAAAAAGAGGGTACAGAGATTTGTGTCTTCTAAATTCATCCATCTCATGCTCATCAAAAGGAATCCACTAACAAGGTTGATCAGGTCTTGTTAACAAACTCATTCCGAATAACAAGGAACCAGAGAATTTTCGAATAACACTAGGTTACCTCAACGGGGATATGCATGTCCCCAATAATAAGAATATCATATTTCTTCTTGACAGGAGGTAGAGGAAATTCAAAATCTCCAAAAATAATTGATGGAATTTTTCCAATAGAGTTTATACTATGAACTTGAGGTTCTTTCCTCGGAAAGTTTACCGTATGCTCGTTGCCATTAACATGAAAAGTGACATTGCCTTTGTTGCAATCAATAACATCCCCTGTAGTATTCAAAAAGGGTCTTCCAAGAATAATAGACATACTATCGTCCTCGGGAATATCAAGAATAACAAAGTCCGTTAAAATAGTAACGTTTGCAACCACAACAGGCACATCCTCACAAATACCGACAGGTATAGCAGTTGATTTATCAGCCATTTACAAAGATATTTCAGTAAGTGACAACTTATTCAAATCAAGTCTACGATATAAAGAGAGAGGCATAACACTAACACCGGCTCCAAGATCACATAAAGCAGTTTTAACATAGTTTCTTTTAATGGAGCATTGTATAGTTGGTACTCCGTGATCTCCTAGTTTCTTAGGTATTCCACCCTTAAAAGTATAATTAGCAAGCATGGTGGAAATTTCAGCTTCTGGTATCTTTCTTTTATCAGTAACAATTTCTTTCACGTACTTAGCATAAGGATTCATTTTGAGCATATCAGTTAATTGCATACGCAAAAAGATAGGTCTAATCATTTCAGCAAAGCACTCAAAATCCTCATCATCCTTTCTCTTGGATGGTTTAGGAGGAAAGGGCATGGGATTCTGAACCCATGGTTCTCTTTCCTTACCGTGCTTCCTAGCAACAAAGTCTCTCTTATCATAACGTTGATTCTTTGATTGTGGGTTATCAAGATCAACAGGAGGTTCTGTTTCTACCTCATTATCATTGCTAGGTTGAGCATCACCCTGAACATCATCATTAACATTATTACTAGGTTCATGTTCATTACCATATTGGGTTTCAGCATCAGAAATAGAAATATCATTGGGATTCTCAGGTGTGTCAATAACAGGTTCACTAGAAGCATGCAAAGTCCTATACATTCTCTTTTTCTTCTTCTTAGAAGGACTAGGTGCATCTACATTATTTCTCTGAGAATCTTGCTCAATTCTCTTAGGATGGCCCTCAGGATACAAAGGTTCCTGAGTCATTTTACCACCTCTAGTCATAACTCTAACAACATTATCATTTTTACTATTCAATTCATTGAGCAAATCATTCTGAGCTTTAAGTACTTGTTCTACTTGAGTGGTAACCATAGAAGCATGTTTACTAATAAGATTTAGTTCACCTTTAACATTAGCCATATAATCATTCAAGTGTTCAATCATATAAGCATTGCGTTTTAATTCTCTACCAAAATAAGCATTGAAGTCTTCTTGCTTAACCATAAAGTTATCAAACTCATCCAAACATTGGCTAGCAAACTTAGTAGGAGAGATTTCAGCTTTATCATATCTATAGAGAGAATTTACCTTTACTACCTGTGTCGGGTTATCCAGACCATGTGTTTCTTCAATAGGTGATGGATTAAGGCCATGTATTTCTTCAACAGGAGGTAAATTCTTAACATCTTCAACTTTTATACCTTTTTATTTCATAGATTTCTTTGCCTCTTGCATATCTTCAGGACTGAGAAATAGAATACCCCTTTTCTTCGGAGTTGGCTCAGGAAGTGTCCAATTATTTTCATTGGTCAACATATTATTCAATAAAATTTCAGCTTCATCTGGTGTTCTTTCCCTGAAAACACAAGCAGCGCAACTATCCAGGTGGTCTCCGGAAGCATCGGTTAGTCCATTATAAAAGATATCAAGTATTTCATATTTATTAAGAGGATGATCAGGCAAATCATTAAGTAATTGGAGAAGCCTCCCCCAAGCTTGTGGGAGACTCTCTTCTTCAATTTGCACAAAATTATATATTTCCCTTAAAGCAGCTTGTTTCTTATGAGCATGAAAATATTTAGCAGAGAAGTAATAAATCATATCCTGGGGACTACGCACACAACCAGGATCAAGAGAATTAAACCATATCTTAGCATCACCCTTTAATGAGAACGGAAATATCTTAAGGATATCATAGTAGCGAGTTTTCTCATCATTAGTGAATAGGGTGGCTATATCATTTAATTTAGTAAGATGTGCCACAACAGTTTCAGATTCATAGCCATATAAAGGATCAGATTCAACCAAAGTAATTATATCAGGGTTGACAAAGAATTCATAATCCTTACCAGTAACAAAGATAGGTGAAGTAGCATAAGCAGGATCATATTTCATTCTAGCATCCAAAGTTTTTTGTTTCATCTTAGCTAATATTTTCTTAAGATCACTCCTATCATTGCACGCAAGAAAATCTCTAGCAGTTTCTTCATCCATAACATAGCCCTCGGGAACAACAGACAACTCATATACAGGGGGAGAATCTTCATCATCACTTTCATCAATATTATCAGTTTCAATAATTTCATTCTCTCTAGCCCTAGCAAGTTGTTCATCAAGAAATTCACCAAGTGTCACAGTAGTATCAAGCATAGAAGTAGTCTCATCATAAGTATCATGCATAGCAGAAGTGGCATCATTAATAACATGCGACATTTCAGAATTAATACCGGAAGCAAGTTTAGGTGTCGTAAGCTTACTCAAAATAGAAGGTGAATCAAGTGCAGAGCTAGATGGCAGTTCCTTACCTCCCCTCGTAGTTGAGAGATAAATCTTGGTTCTTGGATCTTTCAAGTTCTTCATAATGATAAGCAGATATAAATCCCAAGTGACTCAAAGAATAGAGCTATGCTCCCCGGTAATGGTGCAAGAAAATAGTCTTGATAACCCACAAGTATAAGGGGTCGCAATAGTTTTCGAGGGTAGAGCATTCAACCCAAATTTATTGATTCGACACAAGGGGAGCCAAAGAATATTCTCTAGTATTAGCAGCCGAGTTGTCAATTCAACCACACCTGGATAACTTAATATCTATAGCAAAGTATTTTGTAGCAAAGTGATATGATAGTGGTGGTAACGATAGCAAAAGTAACGGTAGCAAAAGTAGTATTTTTGGTGTTTTATAGTGATGATAACAATAGCAACAGAAAACTAAATAAGCGAAGAACAATATATGGAAAGCTCGTAGGCATTGGATTGGTGATGGAGAATTATGCTGGATGCGGTTCATCATGTAACAGTCATAACATAGGGTGACACAGAACTAGCTCCAATTCATCAATGTAATGTAGGCATGTATTCTGAATATAGTCATACGTGCTTATGGAAAAGAACTTGCATGACATCTTTTGTCCTACCCTCCCGTGGCAGCGGGGTCCTATTGGAAACTAAGGGATATTAAGGCCTCCTTTTAATAGAGTACCGGACCAAAGCATTAACACATAGTGAGTACATGAACTCCTCAAACTACGGTCATCACCGGGAGTGGTCCCGATTATTGTCACTTCGGGGTTGCCGGATCATAACACATAGTAGGTGACTATTGACTTGCAAGATAGGATCAAGAACTCTCATATATTGACGAAAACATAATAGGTTCAGACCTGAAATCATGGCACTCGGGCCCTAGTGACAAGCATTAAGCATAGCAAAGTCATAGCAACATCAATCTCAGAACATAGTGGATACTAGGGATCAAACCCTAACAAAACAAACTCGATTACATGATAAATCTCATCCAACCCATCACCATCCAGCAAGCCTACGATGGAATTACTGACGCACGACGGTGAGCATCATGAAATTGGTGATGGAGGAAGGTTGATGATGACGATGGCGATGGATTCCCCTCTCCGGAGCCCCGAACAGACTCCAGATCAGACCTCCCGAGAGAGTTTAGGGCTTGGCGGCGGTTCCGTATCGTAAAACACGATGAATCCTTCTTTGGTTTTTTTCTCCCTCAAAGTGAATATATGGAGTCAGGGTTGAGGTCGGTGGAGCATCAGGGGGGCCCACAAGGCAGGGGGCGTGCCCAGGGGGTAGGGCGTGCCCCCACCTTTGTGGACAGGTGGAGGCCCCCCTAACGCGGATCTTCCTTCCAGTATTTTTTATATATTCCAAAATAATTCTCTGTTGATTTTCAGGTCATTCTGAGAACTTTTATTTCTGCACAAAAATAACACCATGGCAATTCTGCTGAAAACAGCGTCAGTCCGGGTTAGTTCCATTCAAATCATGCAAGTTAGAGTCCAAAACAAGGCCAAAAGTGTTTGGAAAAGTAGATACGACGGAGACGTATCAATCGGCAGCGGGTACTTGTTCTTGATCGTCACCTCATTCAACGCACGATAATCAACAACCAGTCACAATGATCCATCCTTCTTCTCAACCAAGAGCACCGGGGCTCCCCATGTTGATGAACTTCGTCGGATGTAACCTTTCTCCAATACTCCTCAATCTGCTTCTTGATCTCTTCCAGATCATTAGCGGGCATCCGGTATGGTCTCTTCTATACCGGTCCGGTGCCTGGCAACAACTCTATGAAAAATTTGATGTCTCGATCTGGCGGCATTCCTGGTAGCTCCTCTGGAAATACATCTGGGTAATCCTTCACTACAGGCACTTCCTCCTGAACAACTCCCATGAGAGAATTTACTTGGGTCCTCCTAGGCGCATGCCTAGATACATACTTGATCCTCCCCCCCGGGTGGTGAGTAAAATCGACTTACTAGCGCAATCGATGTTTCCCCCATACATCGATAGCCAATCCATTCCTAGTATCACATCCAATCCTTGTGATTCCAAAATTATTAGGTCTGGGGGGAAAACATGGCTTCCAATGGTCAATGGCTTCTGATGGGTTTTAGAGGGGAGATATTAGAATAGAATGAGGTCTAGTGAGAAAACACTACCCATATGCACATGAGACAAACACAATCATATCATATCATATCACTCAATCAATCAAGCAAGGGCATACAATCGATCTAGCTAACGTTACAAAAGTGCTCGGACTACTACTATATACATGGGGAATACTACTAATCATATGGTGGTCTATTAGAAATTTTGATCGGTGGAAGACTCCATGATATCTGCTCCAGCTTCGTCTTCATAATCATCATCACTATCGTCGGGGTCGGAGTCGGTGTCGTCGATGATGATGTAATCTTCAGAATGAATATCCTTGGGTTTGTCGTCTTCTCCTCCTGATGCGGGGTCTCCCATAAAAACTCCTAGCTTCCTTGTCAGGTCATCATACTTCTCCACGATTATCGTCATTTCCTCCTCATATCCATCGCGTGTAGACTTGAGTTCCTCTTCTAGCTCTGTGATCCTAGTCATCGCCTTCTTCAAATCTATCATGCCTGCGCACATATGGTTCTCCTGGCGTCGAATGTGTTGGTTTAACTCCTGAATGAAAGCTGCAATGGAGCTGTCCTTCCTGGTGCTGATCATCTCCCATTGCTTGTCTCAGCGCTGACATATCTGGTAGATGGTGTCCTTAAGATCCTGTTTGTAGACTTCTCCAATATGCCCTATATCAATGTGGTCTGCCATGCTCTTGCCTAAACTCTAGGTTGGTGCATCAAAGGAAAACTCTATGGGCTCAGTGACTGGCATGAATGTCCTTCCTAGGACATGAACTCGAATCATCCATCGCTCCTCTTCTGGTAAAGTGGCGGTGTAGGTTCCGGTGAAGCTTGGTATTTCGATGTTCAGGTACCTAGTGACTTCCTTCAAGTGTCTCCCAAAAGGTGTGTCTTCATCCGGTTGTGCAAACTTGTTCCTTGAGTCCGCCATCCTAAAGAGTAGAAAATGGAGAGGAGTCAGAAATGAGTAGAGAAGAGTGATATCTGGCTCATCTTAGTGGTCATGACCTACATTCAGCGTGTGCTCTGATACCATCTTGTAGCAATCTGACCTCAGACGGTCAAATTTCTGTGTTCAGTGTCATCCCTTGATCGGTAATTGAGGGAGTCCTGGATTAGGGGGTGCCCGGATGGCCGGACTATACCTTCAGCCGGACTCCTGGACTATGAAGATACAAGATTGAAGACTTCGTCCCGTGTTCGGAAGGGACTTTCCTTGGCGTGGAAGGCAAGCTTGGCGATACGGATATGTAGATCTCCTACCATTGTAACCGACTTTGTGTAACCCTAACCCTCTCTGGTGTCTATATAAACCGGAGGGTTTTAGTCCGTAGGACAACATACAGAACAACAATCATACCATAGGCTAGCTTCTAGGGTTTAGCCTCTCCGATCTCGTGGTAGATCTACTCTTGTACTACCCATATCATCAATATTAATCAAGCAGGACGTAGGGTTTTACCTCCATCAAGAGGGCCCGAACCTGGGTAAAACTTCGTGTCCCTTGTCTCCTGTTACCATCCGGCCTAGACGCACAGTTCGGGACCCCCTACCCGAGATCCGCCGGTTTTGACACCGACATTGGTGCTTTCATTGAGAGTTCCTCTGTGTCATCGCTGTTAGGCTTGATGGCTCCTACGATCATCAATAGCGATGCAGTCCAGGGTGAGACCTTCCTCCCCGGACAGATCTTCGTCTTCGGTGGCTTCGCTCTACGGGCCAATTCACTTGGCCATCTGGAGCAGATCGAAAGCTATGCCCCTGGCCGTCAGGTCAGATTTGGAAGTTTAAACTACACGGCTGACATCCGCGGGGACTTGATCTAGCTCTGCCGCACTGTCACGTCGAGCATGATCTAGCTCTACTACCGAACAGTGCCCTGGAGGCCGCACCCGCATCGGCTTTGACCCTTAATTCGGAGCCAACTGCGCCGATTGAGGATGGGTGGTTGGACACCGCCTCGGCGGCTGCGATCCCAACGGCGATCGAGCCGAACACCAGCCCTGCACTCCGCGAGACTCGTGACTCCAAGGAGCCGGACTCCGAACCCTTCGCGCCCCTACCGATCGAATCCGATTGGGCACCTATCATGGAGTTTACTGCCGCGGACATCTTTCATCACTCGCCTTTCGGCGATATTTTGAAGACACTAAAGTCTCTCTCTTTATCAGGAGAGCCCTGGCCAGACTACGGTCAGCAAGGTTGGGATACGGACGATGAAGAAATTCAAAGCCCACCCACCACCCACTTTGTAGCCACTGTCGACGATTTAACCGACATGCTCGACTTCGACTCCGAAGACATCACCGGTATGGACACCGATGCAGGAGACGATGAAGAACCAGTGCCTATTGGGCCCTGGAAAGCCACCTCGTCGTATGACATATACATGGTGGACACCCCAAAAGAAGGAGATGGCGATGGAACAGCGGAGGATGACCCCTCCAAGAAACAGCCTAAGCGCCGTCGTCAGCGGCGCCGCTCAAAATCCCGCCAAAGCAAACATGGCGATTCCGGCACGGGAGATAATAATACTCTGGAGAGTGCCGAAGAAAACCCCCTCCAGCAAGATTCAGCACAGGAGGATGGAGAAGCCAGCCCTCATGAGAGAGCGGCAGACAGAGAGGTCGAGGACGATAATTATACGCCTCCCTCCGAAGACGAGGCAAGCCTCGACGACGACGAATTCGTCGTGCCAGAGGATCCTGTCAAGCAAGAGCGTTTTCAATGCAGGCTTATGGCCACGGCAAGAAGCCTCAAGAAAAAACAGCAACAGCTTAGAGCTGATCAAGATTTGCTAGGTGACAGATGGACTGAAGTCCTTGCGGCCGAAGAGCATAAACTCGAACGCCCCTCCAAGAGCTACCCAAAGCGCATGTTGCTACCTCGATTAGAGGAGGAAGCACTTAAACCTACATCACCAGCACTTGATACGGCCGACCGGCCACCTCGTGGCCGCGAAAGAGAGGCCTCTCTGCCCTCCACTCAAGCCGCACCCCCTACCAAGGCATGGGAAAATGCGCCTGACCTGCGAGATATGTTGGAGGACAAGGCAAGGCAAAAAAGATCAATCTACAGATTGCGTGGGCGCCCCACGACTCGAGACGGTAATCGTCACGCTGGACACAAATCCGGCAGGGCCGAACACAGTAGACAAAGCTCATTGGAGCTACGTCGTGATATAGCCCAGTACAAAGGCGCCGCACACCCACTATGCTTCACAGACGAAGTAATGGATCATCAAATCCCCGAGGGTTTCAAACCCGTAATCATCGAATCATATGATGGCACAACAGATCCTGCGGTATGGATCGAGGATTATCTCCTTCATATCCACATGGCCCGCGGCGGTGATCTCCACGCCATCAAATACCTCCCACTCAAGCTTAAAGGACCAGCTCGGCATTGGCTTAACAGCTTGCCAGCAGAATCAATTGGTTATTGGGAGGACCTGGAAGCCGCATTCCTCGACAATTTCCAGGGCACTTATGTGCGACCACCAGACGCCGATGACCTAAGCCACGTAATTCAGCAGCCAGAGGAATCGGCCAGGCAATTCTGGACACGGTTCCTAACAAAGAAAAATCAAATAGTCGACTGTCCGGACGCAGAGGCCCTAGCAGCCTTCAAACACAACATCCGTGACGAGTGGCTTGCCCGGCACCCTGGACAGGAAAAGCCGAAATCTATGGCAGCACTCACGACACTCATGACCCGCTTTTGCGCGGGAGAAGACAGCTGGCTTGCTCGTAGCAACAATATGACCAAGAACCCTGGTAATTCGGATACCAGGGACAGTAGTGGCAGGTCGCGTCGCAACAAGCAGAAGCGCCGCATTAACAGCGACAATGCTGAGAATACGACAGTTAATGCCGGATTTAGGGCCTGTTTGGGACTACTCCACTTCATAAAAATCGGTTTCGCTTCACTAAATTCACTCTGGAGCAATTCCATCTAGAAGTTGTAGTACTACCAAAGAGAATGTTTGGCTATCATCTAGCTCCAGCTTCAAGAACGAGAAATTTGGTGGAAAGGATCTATTTGATTGGTTGAGGGGGAAAAAACGAAGGGGTATCCACTTACTGGTGGCAGTGGTGGGTAATTTCCACCTAACTCCAGCTTCTAGAGTTTTTTGGAGCACCCCCTGAAGAGCTTCATAAAAAACTAGGAGTTGTACCCCAGATTCTAGTGTTTTTATGGAGCGGCATATCGTGGAGCTACCCCGTTTGGATTGTGTTTTCTGGAGCGGAGCTGAATTTTAAGGAGCAGAGCAGTCCCAAACAGGCTCTTAGAGGCTATAAATCCGGTCAGCGGAAAAAGTCATTCAAAAGAAATCCTAGGGGCCCGTCCAGTTTGGACCAAATACTCGACCGCTTGTGCCAGATACATGACACCCCCGAAAAGCCGGCCAATCACACCAACAGGGATTGTTGGGTGTTCAAGCAGGCAGGCAAGTTAAATGCCGAAAATACTGACAAGGGGCTGCATAGCGACGATGACGAAGAGCCCCGGCCGCTGAACAATAGTGGACAGAAGGGTTTTCCCCCACAAGTGCGGACAGTGAACATGATATACGCAACCCACATCCCCAAGAGGGAGCGGAAGCGCGCGTTAAGGGACGTATACGCGGTAGAGCCAGTCGCCCCAAAGTTCAACCCATGGTCCTCCCGCCTGATCACCTTTGATCGAAGGGACCATCCCACTAGCACCCGTCATGGCAGATTCGCCGCATTGGTTCTAGACCCAATTATTGACGGATTTCATCTCACTAGAGTCCTTATGGACGGCGGCAGCAGCCTGAACCTGCTTTACCAAGATACAGTGCGGAAAATGGGCATAGATCCCTCGAGGATTAAGCCCACCAAAACGACCTTTAAAGGCGTAATACCAGGTGTAGAGGCCAACTGTACAGGCTCAGTCACACTTGAAGTGGTCTTCGGATCTCCGGATAATTTCTGAAGCGAGGAGTTAATCTTCGACATAGTCCCATTCCGCAGTGGCTATCACGCACTGCTCGGGCGAACCGCATTCGCCAAGTTCAATGCGGTACCGCACTACGCATACCTTAAGCTCAAGATGCCAAGCCCTCGAGGAGTAATTACGGTCAATGGAAACACCGAACGCTCCCTCCGAACGGAGGAGCACACGGCGGCCCTTGCAGCGGAAGTACAAAGCAGCCTCTCCATGCAGTTCTCCAGTCCGGCCATTAAACGTCCGAACACCGTCAAGCGCGCCCGGAGTAACCTACAACAAGACCGCCTGGCACGTTCCGAGCAGGCGTAGCAATGCGGCCCCAACCCCAGCCCTCGCAAAAATGCGACACCAGTGCTTCGCGTACATAACTACGCTCTAGAAATACCATGGGTGCAGGGGGAGGGGCACCATCACAGCACGCCCGAAACACGGCTTAAACCGCACCAGGGGCTGCCGATTTTTTAATTTTCTCATACTTTCAGGACTCCATTCTTCGGAAGGCCTGTTCGGCAGTTCAATTGCCGCACAAACGATGCAAGAACCAGGGAAGCAGACAAGCCATGCCACATTACGGAACTCCCAGGTGGTCTCTATCACGAGCAGTATACCTGTTTCGCATACCATTTGGCAGCCTGCCCCTGGAACAGACATGTTAAATAGTCCAACATTTTGCTTATCGCATTATTTGTATCGTTCTGCTTTGATCGCAGCCCTTTTTAATAAACAATGCATAGCTTTTGTCTATTTTTGTATTACCTTTTTTTACAAATATATGTTCCTTAATGACATGTTGCACCCGTACACTTTGGTACGGCCAAAATACGCCAGGGGCTTTAGTACCCCTCATTATGGTGTGAGAACTCCGAACACTTTAACAAGTGCGGCACCCCGAACTTATAGCATTATATGCATCGGCTCCGAATCATGTCTTGGGTCAATAGTTGGGTTTGCCCGGCTCCTATGTTTTGGTGCCTTACGTTCCGCTATATCGGCTAAGGTAACACTAGGAGAACTACTGCGATTGTGCCCCAGTCGAGTTGGGTCGAGCACCTCAGTAGAGAAAGCTAAAACTAACTGTCATGATGAAGCGAGAGTTGGTCGCTGTTCGAGAGGTTTTTCGAGTCCCTAAAGACTTATGCCGCCTAGAGCGAGGAGTCGGCTCTGTCCAGCCAAGGCATGGATAGCGCCCCGAACTCGATCTTCCGAATACCAGGGGCTTCGCCGAAATTTAAAATTATAGAATTCTATGGCTAAGTGAGAGTGTTCACGCATTATAGTCCGATTGCCTCGTTCGTTGTGCTGAGTGCCTCCCTCGAAGGACCCAAACATGGGAAAAAGAGTGCTCAGGTTTATCCCCGAACACCCCAGCACTAGCGGCACGGGGGCAGAAGCTGACGACTTGCCATCTCTCAAAATTGATAAACAGCCGCACAAAAGGTAATATTTTAAATTCAAACAGCATTGCTTAGCACATATGAACAAGTTTTCAGCGCACAGGATAAAACGAGCGATTTTTACTGAAAAATTACATCCCTGGAACATTCATCCGCCATAAGGCAGGCACCCTTCAGAACATCCTTATAATAATTCTCGGGCTTGCGATGCTCCTTCCCCGACGGTGGCCCATCCTTCACAAGCTTCTCAGCATCCAGCTTGCCCCAGTGCACCTTAGCACGGGCAAGGGCCCTACGGGCGCCTTCAATGCAGACGGAGCGCTTGATGACTTCGAGCATTGGACAGGCCCGCATCAGCCGCCGCACCAGCCCGAAATAGCTTCCAGGCAGAGCCTCTCCAGGCCACAGCCGAACTATGAGGCCCTTCATGGCCTGTTCAGCCGCCTTGTGGAGCTCGACTAGTGGCTTCAGCTGGTCGCTCCGGGGCACGGGGTGTCCGGCCTCAGCATACTGAGACCAGAACACCTTCTCTGTCGAGCTGCCTTCCTCGGCTCGATAGAATGCGGCGGCATCAGACACGCTACGGGGAAGATCTGCGAATGCTCCTGGAGAGCTCCAGATTCGGGTAAGTAACAAGTAACTTACGTCTACGTGTTTGCTTTGCATAAAGAATGCCTTACCCGCCGCTATCTTTTTCACCTCATCCAACTCCTGGAGGGTCTTCTGGGATTCGGCCTTGGCAGACTTGGCATTTTCAATAGCCACCGCGAGCTCGGACGCTCGCGTCTTTGAGTCAAGCTCCAAACTCTCATGTTTTTCCATGAGATCCTGGAGCTCCTGCCGCACCTTGCCAACCTCGGCCTCATACTTCTCCCGCTCGGTGCGCTCCGTGGCCGCCCTCTTCTCGACCTCGAGCAGCGCTCTCTTAAGGGCCGCCACCTCAGATGTGGCCCCTACAATAGCCACGATAATCCTGTCATTTTTTGCAATTGCACCTTTTTTATATACATTTAAACAAGGTAATTCTTACCTTCCTTGTCCTCGAGCTGCTTCTTGGCACGCCCGAGCTCTTGCTCGGACTTCTCGAGGTTCTGCTTTAGCGTGTACACTTCCGCAGTCAGTGCGGCAGACGCCAGCAGAGAAGCCTGCATACGCATATTGACTCCTTTTTTAGACTCCTGCGAATTTTATTTGATCCTCTATTCGGCTTTTCTTCCCGAACGCCAAACAGAGCATCAGGGGCTACTGTCTATGTGGTAATATTATTTACACATTCTTTACTTACCTCAAAGCCTGTTAAAAGGCTAGTACAAGCTTCAGTCAGTCCGCTCTTGGCGGACTGAACCTTCTGGACCACCGCACTCATAATGGTGCGGTGCTCCTCCTCGATGGAGGCGCCATTGAGCGCCTCCAACAGACTGTCCGGCGCCTTCGGTTGGACGGGGGTCACCGGCACAGAGGGCTTGCTCCTCTTGGAAGGAGGTCGCCCGCCGGACTCTGGAACCTTTGAAGGTTCCGGAGCGGTGTCCGGCCTAGAGACGGACTTGGAGCCCTGGGGGGTTTTGTCCCCTTTACTCCTGGAGTCCGGGAGGTCGCCTTGCGGCGCCTCCAGGACCACCTCCTCCTAGCTTGGAGGCTGTTGGGACAACACTTCGGCGTCATTCGTAGGGTGGGGGGAGGAAGCCGTCAGAAGCGAATTCACATCCGACGAGTCCAGTGAACCGCTCAATGACGCGTCGAGCCGGTCCTTGGGTGGGCTGCATAAACATATTCGACATAAGGGAAAGTTGTGCAATAAAGGAATACTATGAATTACTCTGGTATCCGGATACTTACGATTTCGCCAGGGGCTTGGCCCTAAGCGGCCACTCCTCTTCGCCGTCGTCTGCATTGGTGGAGTAGTCCGGAGGAAGGGTTTTCCCCTTCTTGGACCCTTTGGCCTCCCCAGTTGGGGTGGCCTTCCTTTTCTTCCCTTCCCCCGCTGGAGGGGGAGAGGTCTCTTCTTCCTCCTCCTCGTCTTCATGGGAGGACTGCGCCTTGGAGCCGTCGGATGATGAACCCGACACCTCCTGGCGCCGGGCACTTTTTCGAGTCCCCGTGGCCCTCTTCGTGGCCTTCTTCTCCGGCACCACATAGGGTGCCGGAACCAGCAGCTTCGCCAAGCGGGCATCGGCTGGGTCTTCGGGCAAAGGAGCCGGACAGTTGATCTGTCCGGACTTCGCCTGGCAAACCTGTCAAAGGTAAGGGAGCTTAGATCCCGCATAGAGTTAAACTATGGAAAACTGATACCCTGTGAAAGGCACAAACAACTTACCGCGATGGCGTGACGCTGCGCGCTGAATCCGTGATCCTCGGAAGCAGATGCGGGAGCCTCGGCGCCCTTGAAAAGCACCTTCCAGACGTCTTCGTACGTCGTGTCGAAGAGCCTGTTTAGAGTTCGGTGATGCGCCGGGTTGAACTCCCACAGATTGAAGGCCCGTTGTTGACACGGGAGGATCCGGCGGATGAGCATGACCTGGACTACGTTGACAAGCCTGAGCTGCTTGTCCACCAGGGTTTGGATGCATGTTTGCAGTCCAGTCACCTCTCCTTTTCTGCCCCACGACAGGCCCGTCTCTTTCCAGGACGTGAGCCGCGTTGGGGGTCTGGGACAGAACGCGGGGGCTGCGACCCACTCAGGGTCGCGCGGCTCGGTGATGTAAAACCACCCCGATTGCCACCCCTTCAGGGTCTCCACAAAGGAGCCCTCGAGCCATAAGACATTGGGTGTCAGGACCCCGACTCGATGTCACATCGATCTAGCTGGTAACACCTCATATCACTTTGCGGCCTCACGCACGGTATCCCCACGGGTGTCGTCTTACCTTTTCCCGGGACCGTTTGCGCCTTTTGGCTCACGTATATGATAGTGTCGCTAGCATCCATATGATAAAGAGCCCGGGCTGACATGACTAGTCGTAAACCCAAAGTGGCACAGACTTACAGGGACAGGCATCCATGACCCAGCTTCGAACGTGTCGGTCATCAACAAGTGGGTCCGGGCTGTAGCACTGGGCTAGCAGGACTCCGGTAAACCGGGCTGTAGCGGGCTAACAGGACTCCGGTACTCAAAGCGTGACATTTCCCCGAAGGGACAGACACAGGAACGAAGAAGGACACATGCCGGCCAGCCTAAGTGTTCCAGAGCAGTAGCAAGCTACCATGGCTCAGCGGTAACACTAGGAGACATTTCCCGGTAAGAGGTTCTACCAAAGATAAACAACTAGATAGTCAGATCCCACACATACCAAGCATTTCAATCATACACACAATATGCTCGATATGTGCAAATACAACGAAGCATCACAACATGACTCTATGACACAATTATTTTATTTAAGGCTCAGTGAGCCATACATAACATACACGAAGGTACGGGTCTCACGACCCCACATACAAGTCATACAGTCATACAAACCAGCAGCGGAAGTAACTTGTCTGAGTACAGACAACTAGTAAAATAAAAGAGGCTTGGAAAGCCTCGCTATACTACGTGGTCCTTCACAAGCTCAGGGTCACCACCTGGGTCTTTAGCCTACTCGTTGATGTCAACGTCTACATAGAACCCATCAGAAGGGGTTGCAGCGTCTTCTGTAAAAATGTAGATTATAGCAACATGAGTACAAAGATACTCAGCAAGACTTACATCAGATCCTACATACATGCATAGTATCAAGAAGGGTTGGTGGAGTTATTGCAGCAAGCCAGCTTTGACTCTTGGCTAGACTATCCTACGATACTCCAACTTAAAATGGTTTTGCGCACACGAGTCCACTACTCACCACTTCAATACACTACCGAGGGTCCACCTCCGTCTTCCTACGGAAGAGCCATCCTCGGCACTCACACTTATCTTGAGGCTTTTAACAGTTTCCATTTACTTGTCTATGAACTGTATAGGCAACCAAGTAGTCCTTTACCGCGGACGCGGCTATTCGAATAGATCATGTTAACCCTGCAGGGGGTACTTCTTCATACACGCTCTCACCACTTACCGTCGTTTACACGACATGTACTCGGCAACCTTCAAGCGGAAGCCCAACGTGGGTGTCGGCCACGACCTACCTAATCACCTAAGCCTCCAGTCCAGGTTTATCGCCTATTCAGGTTCCATCCGCAGGGAGTCCGGCCGAGGTTTCCCATACGGCCCCGAACGATGTGAACAGGGTTCCCGAGATACCTAACGGGTATTCGGTACACCGTGCCACGTACATACCGCATCACAGCCCACCCCTATGGTCAGCGCTGTCCATGGCCTCCAGTAGGCTACAAACACCAGAAACTACTTGCAACTCCTGGACGGAGAACTAGGGTGAATAAGAAGCCGAGAGGGTCCATTGGTTTCGGTCCCAATGCATGGTAGTAGCTGATTCTTAAATCACACATACAGATCTCAGTGCTTAAGGTCGGCTTCAATGAAACAACCCACCATGTACTCCTACATGGCCTCTCATCGATACCTTTACCAAATCGTGTTCACCACACCACTCCCATTACCGACATAATCATTTCACTCCAGCCCATCACCCAGATGAACCAGACCTGACACGACTCTAAGCATAGCAGGCATAGCAAGGTAGGAACAACACATACATATGGCTCAAGCAACTCCTACACATGCTAGTGGGTTTCATCTAGTTACTGTGGCAATGACAGGTCATGCAGAGGAAATGGGTTCAACTACCGTAGCACACAGCAGTTTGAATCGCGTTGTCTTAATGCAGTAAAAGAGAGCAGGAGTGAGAACATGGGATTGTATCGATATGATCAAATGGTTGGTTGCTTGCCTGATGGTTCGATGCACTGATATGGTTCTTCGTTAGGGTAATCACGGTACTCCTCGGGGACAGAACCTGTCGCAAAGGACATCGATACACAAGCATCACCAAACAATGTGCAACAATATGATGCATGCATGAAACATGGCAATATGAGTGTGTTGGGCTAATGCAACTAGAACCAGAAGGGTTTGAACAAATTTGAATCAAAGATTCAAATTTCAAATTCAAACATGGCCTTTTAAAAGTGCTTTTCCTTGTTCTGCTTAAAACATCAATTTAACTTGTTTGATCATGCATGAAAATAGTACAGATGGGTAGATTGGATTTTTCTGATCATTTTTCATATATAATTTGTCCAATTTGGAGTTACAGAATAAAAGTTATGAATTTTTGAAGTTTAAATAATATTCTGGAATTTCCTGATTTAAATTAAATCCAGAAATATAATTATTGCGCCAGTATGACGTCAGCATGATGTCAGTGGTCAACTGCGGCTGGCTGAGGTCAAACCTGACGTGTGGGGCCCACACGTCAGTGACAGGGGGGGTTAAACAGGATTAAATTAATCCTAATTAGGGATTAGTGGCGTTGGGGCCCACTGTCAGTGTCAGGGGGGGTTGACTAACAGTAGTTTAGCGCTAATCTAACCACCTGGCCGACAGGGCCCACGCGTCAGTGACCCTGGGAGGTCAAACCCCAGGTCGGACAAGTCAAACCCCACCGGCGACTTGACGCCGGCGAGGTCCGAGACGGCGGCGAAAGTGCTTTTTGCCATTCCGGCAACCAAATGGACGGCGGAAGGCATCTACGTGTTGCTGAGGTTGAGCCGCGTCTATTGGTGGTGGTGGTTGGGCTCGGGGTGGCCGGAGTTGACGGCGGCGAGCTCGGCTGCGGCTGCCGGAGTTCGGGTGCGGTCGGAATCGACGTTGCAGGGCGTTAGAAGAGGTGTTGGTGCGTGCTACGTGCTCCTGGTGAGGTGTGGAGCACGATGGTGTGCTCGGTTGGGCGCTACGGCGACCGTGGCCACGACGGCGACATCGCCGGCGGCGTGGAGCTCTCGGCCACGGTGGGGCTAGGGCCTAGAGGTCGAAAGGGACCAGGGGAGAAGGGGGAAACGATCCGGGGGCTCACCGCGGTTGCAGTGGGCGTCGAAGCGGGCTCGGGGACGTGCCGGAGACGACGAATTCGACGGCGACGATGATCGGAGCCCGAAGAGGGGAACGGCGACGTGGCGGCGATGCAGGGCTTCCGGGGAGCTGTGGAGCGGTGGGGAGGAAGAGGGGGTCGTGGCGGAGCTT
>NC_057797.1:579519441-579527747 GCF_018294505.1 Triticum aestivum | reverse complement strand
ATCATGAGTAGGATAATTCTCCTCATGTGGGTGCAATTGCCGTGAAGCGTAGGCAATTACGTGTCGATCTTGCATGAGAATGCAACCTAGTCCTTGTCGCGAGGCGTCGCAGTAGATAACAAAGTCCTTGGAGAAGTCTGGCGGTACCAGTACGGGAGCAGAAGTCAGGCGTCTTTTCAGTTCCTGAAAGCTGTGCTCACATTGTGGAGTCCATTCGAACTTCTTATCTTTCTTGAGGAGTTCGGTTAGAGGTTTGGCAACTTTGGAGAAGTTCTCGACAAAGCGACGACAATAGCTCGCTAAGCCTAGAAAACTCCGAACTTGCTTGACCGATTCAGGTGGAGTCCAGTTAAGGACGGCTTGAACTCGCTCAGGGTTAACAGCAATACCTTTACCAGATATTACATGACCCAGATAGGTCACTTCTGACAACCAGAATTCACATTTAGAAAATTTGGCATAAAGGCGATGCTCTCGAAGTTTCTGCAACACTAGCCTGAGATGTTCGGCATGTTCTTCCTCGTTCTTGGAGTAGATGAGTATATCATCGAGGTAAACCCCGACGAATTTATCCAAATACTCCATGAAGATTGAGTTCATTAACCGAGAAAAGGTGGCTGGAGCGTTGGTTAAACCGAAGGACATGACGGTGTACTCGTATTGACCGTAACGAGTAACAAAGGCCGTTTTAGGAATGTCCCCGTTTCTGATTTTGATTTGATGGTAGCCCAACCTCAAATCCATCTTGGAGAAGACTGAGGATCCAGCGAGCTGATCGTACAGGTCGTTGATCCTGGGAAGCGGATATTTGTTCTTGATTGTGACCAAATTGACAGGTCGGTAATCTACAACCATCCGGTCCGTACCATCCTTCTTCTTGACGAATAGGACGGGGCAAGCCCACGGAGATGAGCTAGGTCGGATGAAACCCTTTTTCAAGGACTCATCGAGTTGTTTCTTAAGTTCGGCTAGTTCTAGGGGTGCCATCTTATAAGGTCTTCTAGCAATCGGAACGGTTCCTGGAATGAGGTCTATTACGAACTCAACATCTCTGTCAGGTGGAACACCTGGCAATTCCTCTGGAAAGACATCCGGGAAGTCACGGACTACCGGAACGTCCTCAAGGTCTGGCAAAGGGCTGGCGTTAAGAGAATATAATTGTCGCTTGGCTATTCGGGTCAAGACATTGACTATCTTCCCCGAAGGATGGGTGAGTTGAACAGTCCTAGAGAAGCAATCAATTTGGGCATGATGAGCTGACATCCAGTCCATACCCAGAATGATATTAATATCTGAAGATTTAAGGGCTATCAAAGATGCAAGGAAAACAAGTATGTCGACTTGGATTTCGTTTCCATGGCTTACTCTAGAAGTTTGCCATTTGGATCCCGGAGTTTGGATTACCATAGAGGTTGGCATATCACCGAATGCGATGTTATGCAAGCGAGCATAATTTTCAGATATAAAAGAATGAGAGGCTCCTGTATCGAAAAGAACAGATGCCGGGTGGCAATTTACAAGAAGCGTACCGAGAACAACGTTGGGATCCTCTTGAGCTTCTTCGGCAGAGATACAGTTGACATGGCCACGTGAAGCGGTGACCGGTTTAGCATGAAACACTTTCCCTGTCGGCTTGCCACGTCCAACAGCTTTAGCAGATTGATTGGGGTTGGTCTGGGGGCATTCACGCATATAGTGACCAGATTCCCCACACTTGAAACAAGTCACGGAACTGGTACGTGGAGGAGCATTATTGGTTGGACCCCCATAGGGCTTGGCTGGAGCAGACTGTTGAACAGGGCGAGGCGCCTGGAAAGATGGCCTCGGTGTGAACCTGGGTGGCAGGGCGGTGTTGGGTACCCACACGCGGCGCTTCTGAGGACCAGCACCGGATGAGGAACCCATATCACGTCCATGCTTGCGTGTTGCGTCATAGTCAGTCTGACCAGTTTCAGCACTGATGGCTTTGTTGACAAGTTTCGAAAAAGATGTGCACTCATGCAGACGGAGGTCGCGGCGAAGCTCAGGACTAAGGCCCTTACGGAACCTTGCTTGCTTCTTGGCGTCAGTAGACACTTCCTCAGTTGCATATCGTGCGAGATTACCAAACTCCCTGCTATAGGCATCCACAGAAAGTCGGCCTTGGGTGAAACTGCAAAATTCTTCACGTTTACGGTCCATGAGACCCTCCGGAATGTGATGTTCACGGAAAGCCTCGCTGAACTCAGCCCAAGTAGTGACATGGCCCGCTGGGCGCATAGCTCCATAATTCTCCCACCATAGACTGGCGGGGCCTTCAAGATGATATGCAGCAAAGGTGACCTTGTCAACCTCAGCTACTAGCGCGGAACGCAGCTTGTGAGAGATACTGCGAAGCCAATCATCAGCGTCGAGAGGCTCGACGGAGTGGTGGAACGTGGGTGGATGCAATTTGATAAAATCACTGAGTGACACCACGTTAGCCCTCTGATGGTGTGCTGTATTCTGTTCAATACGCTCCAACAAACGGTTTGTCTCCCGCTTGTTTCTCTCAGCTTCCATCATCACCTCGGCTAGTGAAGGAGGATGAGGCAGATTTACATCCCTGGCTTCACTGCCTTCGGCCTGCTCTTGAGAAGCAGGGTTAGCGCGCGTGTTGACCATCCTAGGTAAACAAGACAATGATTTAGTCAGGATGGTAAAATTCCGACATAGGATTCATAATGTAAGAAATAACGCGGAATGCAAGATGATCATCCGTATGACATGGTAGATACAGAAACTGCTTCTTTTATTCCATCGTCATACACACCATATAGGGTTTAGTACAAGACCAAACAAAGTACTATTACGGTGAAAAGAGGATTACATCTCATCGGAGACATTCCAAGCTCCTATACATTATTTTTCTACATCTCCGGAAAGAGTACAACTAGGTCATATCCCACGAGTCACGCAGGACGATAGACGACACAGCTAGTGCAAACTAGTGATACCACCACTAACTCAGACCGATCCGTAGTAGTCCTCGTAAAAGTCACCTCCATAGCCTGGAAGTTCAACATGATCATCCGGAAACAGACGGTCTCGCGGAGCTTGTGGACCATAGGGGCTAGGATGAGGCCTTGGACCGACAAACGGTGGCCTGCGGGGACCGCGAGGTGGGGTGATGCCTCCTACATCACGCCAAACCATCACGTCTGGCAGAGCAGATCTCACAGGATAGAGATCGCGCATATCTGAATATCCAGCTTGCACCGCCGGTGCGAACCGAGTCAAAGTGGCCCAGTGGTCAGCACGGGTGTTGAAGAGCTCTAGCCTTAAGGCCCGATTTTCATGGTCCTTATCCTCGAGCATCTCAGCAGTGGTGCGAGTCCGTGAATCCTCCTGGGTGGGGTCAGCATAAATAGCCTGGAGATACCCTTGTGCTCCCGGAAGTGATCCTGGCATATACCGGAAATCAGAGTCCCGAAATAGGCCAGATCTGACCCGCATAATGGACATCATAGAGTAGGCGGCGTCCTGCACAGCCATCTCAATGGTAACCCCGAGTCCATATGAGCAGTGAAGAGGCTCGGTGGATCCAGGATAAGATGGAAATATCCGGACAGTGCAGAGATACTGGCTTTGATTAAAGTCTCGGAATTGCTCTTCGACCGTGTACTCAGGATACCAGCGGTATACAGCCTCAGTCATTACCCTGACCAACTTAGCAGTATGGCCGGGTACATCTAGGCATCGAGTCAGGCGAACCACTTGATTGAGGTCGCGAGTGGCCATCTGAAAGCACAATCATAATGCAAAGGCATTAGAATTTCTAGCAAAATTTCGGCAGCATAACAGCTGTAAATGCTCAAGAAGGATTTGAGACATTTGACAAAGGATTTCGTACACACTCAACATCATCGAATCAAGTTCTGGATCCATTCTAACAACATAATGTGGTAGTAGAACTAAACTAGGCTTGTATCCATCAAACTTATAAGGTACTACTGATTAGTAACTCGTGATCCTGATAGAGAGAACAGATCCTAATTCCTTAACCCCCGGTGGAAGAATGGACTGACTCAGATCAGAAAGTCATAAGGTATAAGGAGTAAAAAGAGCCTTACGTTCCAACCCACAAACAATTCCCCTACATATAACTAAAGAATTTCTAGACTCAACATCGACCAGTTTGGCTTGGAGAACCTACAGGCAGTCCGGCTCTGATACCAACGCTGTCAGGACCCCGACTCGATGTCACATCGATCTAGCTGGTAACACCTCATCTCACTTTGCGGCCTCACGCACGGTATCCCCACGGGTGTCGTCTTACCTTTTCCCGGGACCGTTTGCGCCTTTTGGCTCACGTATATGATAGTGTCGCTAGCATCCATATGATAAAGAGCCCGGGCTGACATGACTAGTCGTAAACCCAAAGTGGCACAGACTTACAGGGACAGGCATCCATGACCCAGCTTCGAACGTGTCGGTCATCAACAAGTGGGTCCGGGCTGTAGCACTGGGCTAGCAGGACTCCGGTAAACCGGGCTGTAGCGGGCTAACAGGACTCCGGTACTCAAAGCGTGACATTTCCCCGAAGGGACAGACACAGGAACGAAGAAGGACACATGCCGGCCAGCCTAAGTGTTCCAGAGCAGTAGCAAGCTACCATGGCTCAGCGGTAACACTAGGAGACATTTCCCGGTAAGAGAGGCTACCAAAGATAAACAACTAGATAGTCAGATCCCACACATACCAAGCATTTCAATCATACACACAATATGCTCGATATGTGCAAATACAACGAAGCATCACAACATGACTCTATGACACAAGTATTTTATTTAAGGCTCAGTGAGCCATACATAACATACACGAAGGTACGGGTCTCACGACCCCACATACAAGTCATACAGTCATACAAACCAGCAGCGGAAGTAACTTGTCTGAGTACAGACAACTAGTAAAATAAAAGAGGCTTGGAAAGCCTCGCTATACTACGTGGTCCTTCACAAGCTCAGGGTCACCACCTGGGTCTTTAGCCTACTCGTTGATGTCAACGTCTACATAGAACCCATCAGAAGGGGTTGCAGCGTCTTCTGTAAAAATGTAGATTATAGCAACATGAGTACAAAGGTACTCAGCAAGACTTACATCAGATCCTACATACATGCATAGTATCAAGAAGGGTTGGTGGAGTTATTGCAGCAAGCCAGCTTTGACTCTTGGCTAGGCTATCCTACGATACTCCAACTTAAAATGGTTTTGCGCACACGAGTCCACTACTCACCACTTCAATACACTACCGAGGGTCCACCTCCGTCTTCCTACGGAAGAGCCATCCTCGGCACTCACACTTATCTTGAGGCTTTTAACAGTTTCCATTTACTTGTCTATGAACTGTATAGGCAACCAAGTAGTCCTTTACCGCGGACGCGGCTATTCGAATAGATCATGTTAACCCTGCAGGGGGTACTTCTTCATACACGCTCTCACCACTTACCGTCGTTTACACGACATGTACTCGGCAACCTTCAAGCGGAAGCCCAATGTGGGTGTCGGCCACGACCTACCTAATCACCTAAGCCTCCAGTCCAGGTTTATCGCCTATTCAGGTTCCATCCGCAGGGAGTCCGGCCGAGGTTTCCCATACGGCCCCGAACGATGTGAACAGGGTTCCCGAGATACCTAACGGGTATTCGGTACACCGTGCCACGTACCTACCGCATCACAGCCCACCCCTACGGTCAGCGCTGTCCACGGCCTCCAGTAGGCTACAAACACCAGAAACTACTTGCAACTCCTGGACGGAGAACTAGGGTGAATAAGAAGCCGAGAGGGTCCATTGGTTTTGGGCCCAATGCATGGTAGTAGCTGGTTCTTAAATCACACATACAGATCTCAGTGCTTAAGGTCGGCTTCAATGAAACAACCCACCATGTACTCCTACATGGCCTCTCATCGATACCTTTACCAAATCGTGTTCACCACACCACTCTCATTACCGACATTAACATTTCACTCTAGCCCATCACCCAGATGAACCAGACCTGACACGACTCTAAGCATAGCAGGCATAGCAAGGTAGGAACAACACATACATATGGCTCAATCAACTCCTACACATGCTAGTGGGTTTCATCTAGTTACTGTGGCAATGACAGGTCATGCAGAGGAAATGGGTTCAACTACCGTAGCACACAGCAGTTTGAATCGCGTTGTCTTAATGCAGTAAAAGAGAGCAGGAGCGAGAACATGGGATTGTATCGATATGATCAAATGGTTGGTTGCTTGCCTGATGGTTCGTTGCACGGATACGGTTCTTCGTTAGGGTAATCACGGTACTCCTCGGGGACAGATCCTGTCGCAAAGGACACCGATACACAAACATCACCAAACAATATGCAACAATATGATGCATGCATGAAACATGGCAATATGAGTGTGTTGGGCTAATGCAACTAAAACCAGATGTGTTTGAACAAATTTGAATCAAAGATTCAAATTCCAAATTCAAATATGGCCTTTTAAAGTGCTTTTCCTTGTTCTGATTAAAACATCAATTTAACTTGTTTGATCATGCATGAAAATAGTACAGATGGATAGATTGGATTTTTCTGATCATTTTTCATATATAATTTGTCCAATTTGGAATTACAGAATAAAATTTATGAATTTTTGAAGTTTAATTAATATTCTGGAATTTCCTGATTTAATTTAAATCCAGAAATATAATTACTGTGTCAGCATGACGTCAGCATGACGTCAGTGGTCAACTGTGGCTGGTTGAAGTCAAACCTGACGTGTGGGGGCCACACGTCAGTGACAGGGGGGGTTAAACAGATTTAAATTAATCCTAATTACTTAATTAGTGGCACTGGGGCCCACTGTCAGTGTCAGGGGGGGTTGACTAACAGTAGTTAGCGCTAACCTAACCACCTGGCCGACAGGGCCCACGCGTCAGTGACCCTGGGGGGTCAAACCCCAGGTCGGTCAAGTCAAACCCCACCGGCGACATGACGCCGGCGAGATCCGAGACGGCGGCGAGAGTGCTTTTTGCCATTCCGGCGACCAAATGGACGGCGGAAGGCATCTACGTGTTGCTGAGGCTGAGCCGCGTCTATTGGTGGTGGTGGTTGGGCTCGAGGTGGCCGGAGTTGACGGCGGCGAGCTCGGCTGCGGTGGCCGGAGTTCGGGTGCGGTCGGGATCAGTGTTGCAGGGGGTTTGGGGAGGCGTTGGTGCGTTCTACGTGCTCCTCGTGATGTGTGGAGCACGATGGCGAGCTCGGTTGGGCGCTACGGCGACCGTGGCCACGACGGCGACATCGCCGGCGGCGTGGAGCTTTCGGTCGAGGTGGAGCTAGGGCCTAGAGGTCGGGAGAGACCAGGGAAGAAGGGGGAATCGCTCCGGGGGCTCACCGCGGTTGCAGTGGGCGTCGAAGCAGGCTCGGGGACGCGCCGGAGACGACGAATTTGACGGCGACGGTGGTCGGAGTCCGAAGAGGGGAACGGCGACGTGGCGGCGATGTAGGGCTTCCGGGGACCCGTGGAGCGGTGGGGAGGAAGAGGGAGTTGTGGCGGAGCTTCTGAGCTAATCGGGGGAGCGAGGGGTGGTCGGAGGCGGTGGCTATGGCGAACGGCGGCGACGGTCATGTTCGGCCGAGCGAGAGAGAGAGCGAGAGAGAGGAAGGAGAGAGCCAGGGAGAGTGAGAGAGAGCAGGGGGAGAGGCGTGGCGTCGTCCAGGGCGTCGAGCGAGGAGGGGAGGCCAGGCAAGCAGGCGAGCAGGTGGCGTGGCGCGGTGGCGCGCGCGCGCGCGCCGGCCACACTCCCCTCCCTCTGTCTGGACGAAGACGACAGAGGAGGGAGGTGGGCTGGGCTGGCTGGGCCAGCCAGCTGGCTGGGCCGCACAGTGGAGGAGCCCAGGTAGGTTTTTCCCCCTTTCTTTTCTGTTTTCTGTTTTTATTTAATATATCTGCAACTTTGTTGAATTAAATAAAATACCTAGACAACTCCAAAAATCACCAAACTACTCCTGGTCCATAGTTGGATTATTTCCAACATGAAACATTTTAGTTTGGAGATATTTGAGCATTTAAATATTTTATATAATTTTAAATGCCCAAATTCAAATAGTTATGATTTAATTCAAAAACCCTAGGATGGCCTAGGAAAATGTGCACCACTTTTGCAGAGGTTCTGAACCAAGACAAAAATGATGGGCATTTTAGAAGGGCATTTCAGGTTCATTGAAAATTATTTTAGTAAACCCTAGTTGGTTTCAGAGGGGACTGGGGGTTCTGTCATCCCCATTTCAGGTTTCTGCTGAAAGAGTAAACATGAT
>NC_057797.1:579487814-579519431 GCF_018294505.1 Triticum aestivum | reverse complement strand
CGCTGGGCGCATAGCTCCATAATTCTCCCACCATAGACTGGCGGGGCCTTCAAGATGATATGCGGCAAAGGTGACCTTGTCAGCCTCCGCTACCAGCGCGGAACGCAGCTTGTGAGAAATACTGCGAAGCCAGTCATCAGCGTCGAGAGGCTCGACGGAGTGGTGGAACGTGGGTGGATGCAATTTGATAAAATCACTAAGTGACACCACGTTAGCCCTCTGATGGTGTGCTGTATTCTGTTCAATACGCTCCAACAAACGGTTTGTCTCCCGCTTGTTTCTCTCAGCTTCCATCATCACCTCGGCTAGTGAAGGAGGATGAGGCAGATTTTCATTCCTGGCTTCACTGCCTTCGGCCTGCTCTTGAGAAGCAGGGTTGGCGCGCGTGTTGACCATCCTAGGTAAACAAGACAAAGATTTAGTCAGAATGATAAAATTCCGACATAGGAATACATAATGTGAGGAATAACTCGGAATGCAAGATGATCATCCGTATGACATGGTAGATACAGAAACTGCTTCTTTTATTCCATCGTCATACACACCATACAAGGTTTAGTACAAGACCAAACGAAGTACTATTACGGTGAAAAGGGATTACATCTCATCGGAGGCATTCCAAACTCCTATACATTATTTTTCTACAACTCCGGAAAGAGTACAAACTAGGTCATATCCCACGAGTCACGCGGAACGATAGATGACACAGCTAGTGCAAACTAGGGATACTACCCCTAACTCAGACCGATCCGTAGTAGTCCTCATAAAAGTCACCTCCATAGCCTGGAAGCTCAACATGTTCATCCGGAAACAGATGATCTCGCGGAGCTTGTGGACCATAGGGGCTAGGATGAGGCCTTGGACCAACAAACGGTGGCCTGCGGGGACCGCGAGGTGGGGTGATGCCTCCTACATCACGCCAAACCATCACGTCAGGCAGAGCAGATCTCACAGGATAGAGATCGCGCATATCTGAGAATCCAGCTTGCACCGCCGGTGCGAACCGAGTCAAAGTGGCCCAGTGGTCAGCACGGGTATTGAAGAGCTCTAACCTTAAGGCCCGATTTTCACGATCCTTAACCTCGAGCATCTCAGCAGTGGTGCGAGTTCGTGAATCCTCCTGAGTGGAATCAGCATAAATAGCTTGGAGATATCCTTGTGCTCCCGGAAGTGATCCTGGCATATACCGGAAATCAGAGTCCCGAAATAAACCAGATCTGACTCGCATAATGGTCATCATGGAGTAGGCGGCATCCTGCACAGCCATCTCAATAGTAACCCCGAGTCCATAGGAGCAGTGAAGAGGCTCAGTGGATCCAGGATAAGATGGAAATATCCTGACAGTGCAGAGATACTGGCTTTGATTGAAGTCCCGGAATTGCTCTTCGACCGTGTACTCAGGATACCAGCGGTATCCAGCCTCAGTCATTACCCTGACCAACTTAGCAGTATGGCCGGGTACATCTAGGCATCGAGTCAGGCGAACCACTTGATTGAGGTCGCGAGTGGCCATCTGAAAGCATAATCATAATGCAAAGGCATTAGAATTTCTAGCAAAATTTCGACAGCATAACAGCTGTAAATGCTCAAAAAGGATTTTGAGACATTTGACAAAGGATTTCGTACACACTCAACATCATCATATCAAAGTTCTGAAACCATGTTGGCAACACAATGTGGTAGTAGAACTGAACTAGGCTTGTAACCATCAAACTTATAAGGTACTACTGATTAGTAACACGTGATCCTGATAGAGAGAACAGATCCTAATTCCTTAACCCCCGGTGGAAGAATGGACTGACTCAGATCAGAAAGTCATAAGGTATAAGGAGTAAAAAGAGCCTTACGTTCCAACCCACAAACAATTCCCCTACATATAACTAAAGAATTTCTAGACTCAACATCGACCAGTTTGGCTTGGAGAACCTACAGGCAGTCCGGCTCTGATGCCAACGCTGTCAGGACCCCGACTCGATGTCACATCGATCTAGCTGGTAACACCTCATATCACTTTGCGGCCTCACGCACGGTATCCCCACGGGTGTCGTCTTACCTTTTCCCGGGACCGTTTGCGCCTTTTGGCTCACGTATATGATAGTGTCGCTAGCATCCATATGATAAAGAGCCCGGGCTGACATGACTAGTCGTAAGCCCAAAGTGGCACAGACTTACAGGGACAGGCATCCATGACCCAGCTTCGAACGTGTCGGTCATCAGCAAGTGGGTCCGGGCTGTAGCACTGGGCTAGCAGGACTCCGGTAAACCGGGCTGTAGCGGGCTAACAGGACTCCGGTACTCAAAGCGTGACATTTCCCCGAAGGGACAGACACAGGAACGAAGAAGGACACATGCCGGCCAGCCTAAGTGTTCCAGAGCAGTAGCAAGCTACCATGGCTCAGCGGTAACACTAGGAGACATTTCCCGGTAAGAGAGGCTACCAAAGATAAACAACTAGATAGTCAGATCCCACACATACCAAGCATTTCAATCATACACACAATATGCTCGATATGTGCAAATACAACGAAGCATCACAACATGACTCTATGACACAAGTATTTTATTTAAGGCTCAGTGAGCCATACATAACATACACGAAGGTACGGGTCTCACGACCCCACATACAAGTCATACAGTCATACAAACCAGCAGCGGAAGTAACTTGTCTGAGTACAGACAACTAGTAAAATAAAAGAGGCTTGGAAAGCCTCGCTATACTACGTGGTCCTTCACAAGCTCAGGGTCACCACCTGGGTCTTTAGCCTACTCGTTGATGTCAACGTCTACATAGAACCCATCAGAAGGGGTTGCAGCGTCTTCTGTAAAAATGTAGATTATAGCAACATGAGTACAAAGGTACTCAGCAAGACTTACATCAGATCCTACATACATGCATAGTATCAAGAAGGGTTGGTGGAGTTATTGCAGCAAGCCAGCTTTGACTCTTGGCTAGGCTATCCTACGATACTCCAACTTGAAATGGTTTTGCGCACACGAGTCCACTACTCACCACTTCAATACACTACCGAGGGTCCACCTCCGTCTTCCTACGGAAGAGCCATCCTCGGCACTCACACTTATCTTGAGGCTTTTAACAGTTTCCATTTACTTGTCTATGAACTGTATAGGCAACCAAGTAGTCCTTTACCGCGGACGCGGCTATTCGAATAGATCATGTTAACCCTGCAGGGGGTACTTCTTCATACACGCTCTCACCACTTACCGTCGTTTACACGACATGTACTCGGCAACCTTCAAGCGGAAGCCCAACGTGGGTGTCGGCCACGACCTACCTAATCACCTAAGCCTCCAGTCCAGGTTTATCGCCTATTCAGGTTCCATCCGCAGGGAGTCCGGCCGAGGTTTCCCATACGGCCCCGAACGATGTGAACAGGGTTCCCGAGATACCTAACGGGTATTCGGTACACCGTGCCACGTACCTACCGCATCACAGCTCACCCCTACGGTCAGCGCTGTCCACGGCCTCCAGTAGGCTACAAACACCAGAAACTACTTGCAACTCCTGGACGGAGAACTAGGGTGAATAAGAAGCCGAGAGGGTCCATTGGTTTCGGGCCCAATGCATGGTAGTAGCTGATTCTTAAATCACACATACAGATCTCAGTGCTTAAGGTCGGCTTCAATGAAACAACCCACCATGTACTCCTACATGGCCTCTCATCGATACCTTTACCAAATCGTGTTCACCACACCACTCCCATTACCGACATAATCATTTCACTCCAGCCCATCACCCAGATGAACCAGACCTGACACGACTCTAAGCATAGCAGGCATAGCAAGGTAGGAACAACACATACATATGGCTCAAGCAACTCCTACACATGCTAGTGGGTTTCATCTAGTTACTGTGGCAATGACAGGTCATGCAGAGGAAATGGGTTCAACTACCGTAGCACACAGCAGTTTGAATCGCGTTATCTTAATGCAGTAAAAGAGAGCAGGAGCGAGAACATGGGATTGTATCGATATGATCAAATGGTTGGTTGCTTGCCTGATGGTTCGATGCACTGATATGGTTCTTCGTTAGGGTAATCACGGTACTCCTCGGGGACAGAACCTGTCGCAAAGGACATCGATACACAAGCATCACCAAACAATGTGCAACAATATGATGCATGCATGAAACATGGCAATATGAGTGTGTTGGGCTAATGCAACTAGAACCAGAAGGGTTTGAACAAATTTGAATCAAAGATTCAAATTTCAAATTCAAACATGGCCTTTTAAAAGTGCTTTTCCTTGTTCTGCTTAAAACATCAATTTAACTTGTTTGATCATGCATGAAAATAGTACAGATGGGTAGATTGGATTTTTCTGATCATTTTTCATATATAATTTGTCCAATTTGGAGTTACAGAATAAAAGTTATGAATTTTTGAAGTTTAAATAATATTCTGGAATTTCCTGATTTAAATTAAATCCAGAAATATAATTATTGCGCCAGCATGACGTCAGCATGATGTCAGTGGTCAACTGCGGCTGGCTGAGGTCAAACCTGACGTGTGGGGCCCACACGTCAGTGACAGGGGGGGTTAAACAGGATTAAATTAATCCTAATTAGGGATTAGTGGCGCTGGGGCCCACTGTCAGTGTCAGGGGGGGTTGACTAACAGTAGTTTAGCGCTAATCTAACCACCTGGCCGACAGGGCCCACGCGTCAGTGACCCTGGGAGGTCAAACCCCAGGTCGGACAAGTGAAACCCCACCAGCGACTTGACGCCGGCGAGGTCCGAGACGGCGGCGAAAGTGCTTTTTGCCATTCCGGCAACCAAATGGACGGCGGAAGGCATCTACGTGTTGCTGAGGTTGAGCCGCGTCTATTGGTGGTGGTGGTTGGGCTCGGGGTGGCCGGAGTTGACGGCGGCGAGCTCGGCTGCGGCTGCCGGAGTTCGGGTGCGGTCGGAATCGACGTTGCAGGGCGTTAGAAGAGGTGTTGGTGCGTGCTACGTGCTCCTGGTGAGGTGTGGAGCACGATGGTGTGCTCGGTTGGGCGCTACGGTGACCGTGGCCACGACGGCGACATCGCCGGCGGCGTGGAGCTCTCGGCCAAGGTGGGGCTAGGGCCTAGAGGTCGAAAGGGACCAGGGGAGAAGGGGGAAACGATCCGGGGGCTCACCGCGGTTGCAGTGGGCGTCGAAGCGGGCTCGGGGACGCGCCGGAGACGACGAATTCGACGGCGACGATGATCGGAGCCCGAAGAGGGGAACGGCGACGTGGCGGCGATGCAGGGCTTCCGGGGAGCTGTGGAGCGGTGGGGAGGAAGAGGGGGTCGTGGCGGAGCTTCTGAGCTAGTCGGGGGAGCGAGGGGTGGCCGGAGACGGCTGCTGTGGCGAACGGCGGCGAGTGTGGTGTTCGGCCGTGTGAGAGAGAGAGCGAGGGAGAGGAGAGGAGGGCCGGGGGAGAGTGAGAGAGAGCAGGGGGAGAGGCGTGGCGTCGTCCAGGGCATCGAGCGAGGAGGGGAGGGCAGGCAAGCAGGCGAGCAGGTGGCGTGGCGCGGTGGCGCGCGCGCGCGCCGGCCACACTCCCCTCCCTCTGTCGGGACGAAGACGACAGAGGAGGGAGGTGGGCTGGGCCGGCTGCCGGCTGGGCCAGCCAGCTGGCTGGGCCGCACAGTGGAGGAGCCCAGGTAAGCTCCCCCTGTTATATATTTTTCTGTTTTTTTAATTTCTGACATTTGTTTTGATTTAAATAATATATTAAATCATTTATTTAACTTATGCCAATTTTTGCAGGAGCTATTTATATTATTCCAGAGCTCTTTTATAATTGGCATAATATTTGGGCATATATTAATATATATAATTAATATATTTCCAATGCAAATATTTATGCATTAATTCCAAATGCCCAAAATAAATGTCCATGAGCCACTAAAAATATTGGTTTGACTTTTATCTCTGTCCAATATTTTCAGAGAGCAACATGAGCATTTTCTTGGATCCTTTTGGAGAAATTTTTATTTGGGTCACTTTCAAAATGGTTCTGAGGGTTTCACAGATCCCCATTTCAAGTTTCTGATGAAAGAGTAAACATGATGCAACACTCTAATGCATGACTAGCTAGGGTGTGACATTGGGCATCTTGCCCACCATGGCGCCTCCGCACTCCGCCTGGTTGCCGCGCACCACCTTTGGCTTGATATTGAAAGTCTTGAGCCATAGGCCGAAATGGGGGCGAATGCAGAGGAAAGCCTCGCACACGACGAAAAACGCCGAGATGTTGAGGATGAAATTCGGGGCCAGATCATGGAAATCTAGGCCGTAGTAGAACATGAGTCCCCAGACGAATGGGTGGATAGGAAAGCCCAGTCCGCGGAGGAAGTGGGGAAGGAACACTACCCTCTCATGGGGCCTTGGGGTGGGGAGGAGCTGCCCCTCTTCGGGAAGCCGGTGAGCGATGTCATTAGACAAGTATCCGGCCTTCCTCAGTTTTTTGATGTGTCCCTCTGTAACGAAGGAGACCATCCACTTGCCTCCTGCTCCGGACATGGCTGGAGAAGGTTGAGGTGGGGAGTGCGGACTTGGGCGCTGGAGCTCGAGTGCGTGAAAATGGATAGGCGAAGGAGGAAGAAGGCGTAGGTGAAAAGGTGGATCCTTATCCCCTTATATGGGTGGACGCAACTACGTGTCCCCACCAGCCTGGTAAAACTCGCTTATCTCCAAGTGTCGTAATCAATGGCGCGGTTGGGTTACCCACGCCCATATTGATGAGAATCCCGGAATAAGGGGACACGATATCTTCTTTAACAAGACGTGCCCAGGAAACCGCCTCGCATGCCGCGCTGAGGTGGGATAGTGAAACGATTTGAATAAAGGCTTAGTCATGGTGCGTCACACTACGGAATACGTCAGTGGATTAGATTTGTGTAAATATTATTCTCTCTATGGCAATATGTGGAAACCTATTTTGCAGAGCCGGACACTATCTTTGTGTTCAAAATCTTCTATGAAGTACTTGGAGGAGGAACCCGCCTTGCAATGTCAAAGACAATCTGCGCGCCGGACTCGTCGTCATTGAAGCCTGGTTCAGGGGCTACCGAGGGAGTCCTGGATTAGGGGGTGTCCGGATGGCCGGACTATACCTTCAGCCGGACTCCTAGACTATGAAGATACAAGATTGAAGACTTCGTCCCGTGTCTGGAAGGGACCTTCCTTGGTGTGGAAGGCAAGCTTGGCGATACGGATATGTAGATCTCCTACCATTGTAACCGACTTTGTGTAACCCTAACCCTCTCCGGTGTCTATATAAACCGGAGGGTTTTAGTCCGTAGGACAACATATAGAACAACAATCATACCATAGGCTAGCTTCTAGGGTTTAGCCTCTCCGATCTCGTGGTAGATCTACTTTTGTACTACCCATATCATCAATATTAATCAAGCAGGACATAGGGTTTTACCTCCATCAAGAGGGCCCGAACCTGGGTAAAACTTCGTGTCCCTTGTCTCCTGTTACCATCCGGCCTAGACGCACAGTTCAGGACCCCCTACCCGAGATCCGCCGGTTTTGACACCGACAGTAATGCAGACACACACAGTACTCGAAGGATTTATAACAGAGTAGCAATCACACACCTATTACGTCGAATGTCTCAAGAGAGAGAACTTATTGCAATAAATATTGCTTAAGACCATCTAAATAAGATAACAGCGGGAGGCTTGGAAGATAAAGTGAGTCCATCAACTCCAACGGCATAGCTGAGTGCATGACAAATGACCTATCGCACCTTACTCTTCGCCTGAAAAGTCTGCAACATGATATGTTGCAGCCCGAAACGGGTCAGCACATGGAATATGCTGGCAATATAACACGATAGAGCAATGAACAGGATAAATGCTATCACTACATGCATATATGGTTGGTGGAGGCTCTATGGTTATATTGTTTTGCGAAAAGCCAATTTTTCCCTACAACAAAGGAATATAATTTTATTTAACTATCATGGTAGTTGAAACATCATTGAGAAGGTTCCTCCCACTCAATCTGTCAGGACCCCGACTCGATATCACATTGATCTAGCTGGTAACACCTCATATCACTTTGTGGCCTCACGCACGGTATCCCCACGGGTGTCGTCTTACCTTTTCCCGGGACCGTTTGCGCCTTTTGGCTCACGTATATGATAGTGTCGCTAGCATCCATATGATAAAAAGCCCGGGCTGACATGACTAGTCGCAAACCCAAAGTGGCACAGACTTACAGGGACAGGCATCCATGACCCAGCTTCGAACGTGTCGGTCATCAGCAAGTGGGTCCGGGCTGTAGCACTGGGCTAGCAGGACTCCGGTAAACCGGGCTGTAGCGGGCTAACAGGACTCCGGTACTCAAAGCGTGACATTTCCCCGAAGGGACAGACACAGGAACGAAGAAGGACACATGCCGGCCAGCCTAAGTGTTCCAGAGCAGTAGCAAGCTACCATGGCTCAGCGGTAACACTAGGAGACATTTCCCGGTAAGAGAGGCTACTAAAGATAAACAACTAGATAGTCAGATCCCACACATACCAAGCATTTCAATCATACACACAATATGCTCGATATGTGCGAATACAACGAAGCATCACAACATGACTCTACGACACAAGTACTTTATTTAAGGCTCAGGGAGCCATACATATCATACACACAGGTACGGATCTCACGACCCAACATACAAGTCATACAGTCATACAAGCCAACAGCGGAAGTACTTTGTCTGGGTACAGACAACTAGTAAAATAAAAGAGGCTTGGAAGCCTAACTATACTACGTGGTCCATCACAAGCTCAGGGTCACCACCTGGGTCTTTAGCCTACTCGTTGATGTCAACGTCTACATAGAACCCATCAGAAGGGGTTGCAGCGTCTTCTGTAAAATGTAGATTATAGCAACATGAGTACAAAGGTACTCAGCAAGACTTACATCAGATCCTACATACATGCATAGTATCAAGAAGGGTTGGTGGAGTTATTGCAGCAAGCCAGCTTTGACTCTTGGCTAGGCTATCCTACGATACTCCAACTTGAAATGGTTTTGCGCACACGAGTCCACTACTCACCACTTCAATACACTACCGAGGATCCACCTCCGTCTTCCTACGGAAGAGCCATCCTCGGCACTCACACTTATCTTGAGGCTTTTAACAGTTTCCATTTACTTGTCTATGAACTGTATAGGCAACCAAGTAGTCCTTTACCGCGGACGCGGCTATTCGAATAGATCATGTTAACCCTGCAGGGGGTACTTCTTCATACACGCTCTCACCACTTACCGTCGTTTACACGACATGTACTCGACAACCTTCAAGCGGAAGCCCAACGTGGGTGTCGGCCACGACCTACCTAATCACCTAAGCCTCCAGTCCAGGTTTATCGCCTATCCAGGTTCCATCCGCAGGGAGTCCGGCCGAGGTTTCCCATACGGCCCCGAACGATGTGAACAGGGTTCCCGAGATACCTAACAGGTATTCGGTACACCCGGCCACGTACCTACCGCATCACAGCCCACCCCTACGGTCAGCGCTGTCCACGGCCTCCAGTAGGCTACAAACACCAGAAACTACTTGCAACTCCTGGACAGAGAACTAGGGTGAATAAGAAGCCGAGAGGGTCCATTGGTTTCGGGCCCAATGCATGGTAGTAGCTGATTCTTAAATCACACATACAGATCTCAGTGCTTAAGGTCGGCTTCAATGAAACAACCCACCATGTACTCCTACATGGCCTTTCATCGATACCTTTACCAAATCGTGTTCACCACACCACTCTCATTACCGACATAATCATTTCACTCCAGCCCATCACCCAGATGAACCAGACCTGACACGACTCTAAGCATAGCAGGCATAGCAAGGTAGGAACAACACATAAATATGGCTCAAGCAACTCCTACACATGCTAGTGGGTTTCATCTAGTTACTGTGGCAATGACAGGTCATGCAGAGGAAATGGGTTCAACTACCGTAGCACACAGCAGTTTGAAACGCGTTGTCTTAATGCAGTAAAGGAGAGCAGGAGCGAGAACATGGGATTGTATCGATATGATCAAATGGTTGGTTGCTTGCCTGATGGTTCGATGCACTGATACGGTTCTTCGTTAGGGTAATCACGGTACTCCTCGGGGACAGAACCTGCCGCAGAGAGCACCGATACACAAACATCACCAAACAATGTGCAACAATATGATGCATGCATGAAACATGGCAATATGAGTGTATTGGGCTAATGCAACTAAAACCAGAAGGGTTTGAACAAATTTGAATCAAGGATTCAAATTTCAAATTCAAATATGGCCTTTTAAAGTGCTTTTCCTTGTTCTGCTTAAAACATCAATTTAACTTATTTGATCATGCATGAAAATAGTACAGATGGATAGATTGGATTTTTCTGATCATTTTTCATATATAATTTGTCCAATTTGGAGTTACAGAATAAAAGTTATGAATTTTTGAAGTTTAAATAATATTCTGGAATTTCCTGATTTAAATTAAATCCAGAAATTATAATTATTGCACCAGCATGACGTCAGCATGACGTCAGTGGTCAACTGCGGCTGGCTGGAGTCAAACCTGACGTGTGGGGGCCACACGTCAGTGACAGGGGGGTTTAACAGGTTTAAATTAATCCTAATTAGGGATTAGTGGCGCTGGGGCCCACTGTCAGTGTCAGGGGGGGTTGACTAACGGTAATTAGTACTAACTAACTACCTGTCCGACAGGGCCCACGCGTAAGTGACCCTGGGGGGTCAAACCTCAGGTCGGACAGGTCAAACCCCACCGGCGACATGACGCCGGCGAGGCCCGAGACGGCGGCGAAAGTGCTTTTTGCCATTCCGGCAACCAAACGGATGGCGGAAGGCATCTACGTGTTGCTGAGGTTGAGCCGCGACTATTGGTGGTGGTGGTTGGGCTCGGGGTGGCCGGAGTTGACGGCGGCGAGCTCGGCTGCGGCTGCCGGAGTTCGGGTGCGGTCGGAATCGACGTTGCAGGGGGCTTGGGGAGGCGTTAGTGCGCGCTACGTGCTCCTAGTGAGGTGTGGAGCACGATGGTGTGCTCGGTTGGGTGCTACGGTGACCGTGGCCACGACGGCGACATCGCCGGCGGCGTGGAGCTCTCAGCCAAGGTGGGGCTAGGGCCTAGAGGTCGAAAGAGACCAGGGAAGAAGGGGGAAACGATCCGGGGGCTCACCGCGGGGCTGCAGAGGTGGTTAGCGGGCTCGGGGACGCGCTGGAGACGACGAATTCGACGGCGACGATGATCGGAGCCCGAAGAGGGGAACGGCGACGTGGCGGCGATGCAGGGCTTCCGGGGAGCTGTGGAGCGGTGGGGAGGAAGAGGGAGTCGAGGCGGAGCTCCTGAGCTAGTCGGGGGAGCGAGGGGTGGCCGGAGATGGCTGCTATGGCGAACGGCGGCGACGGTGGTGTTCGGCCGTGTGAGAGAGAGAGCGAGGGAGAGGAGGGGAGAGCCGGGAGAGAGTGAGAGAGAGCAGGGGGGGATCGGGACGGCCTGCGGGAGTCGTCCACGCGGCCAGGAGCTCGTCGGCAAGCAGGAGGTGGCCGCGCGGCCGTGCGCGCGCGCGCACGCAGCAGCTTCGGGGCGAGGGGAGGAAGACGACGGAGAGCTGCAGTGGTGGGCTGGGCCGGCCAGCTGGCTGGGCCGCACAGTGGAGGAGCCCAGGTAAGTTTTCCCCCTTTTTATTTCTGTTTCTGTTTTATTTAATATATCTGCAACTTTGTTGAATTAAATAAAATACCTAGGCAAGTTCAAAAATCACCAAACTATTCCTGGCCCATAGTTGGATTATTTCCAACATGAAACATTTTAGTTTGGAGATATTTGAGCATTTAAATATTTTATATTATTTTAAATGCCCAAATTCAAATATTTATGATTTAATTCAAAAACCCTAGGATGGCCTAGGAAAATGTGCACCATTTTTGGCAGAGGTTCCGAACCAAGACAAAAATGATGGGCATTTTAGAAGGGCATTTCAGGTTCATTGAAAAATTATTTTAGTAACCCTAGTTGGTTTCAGAGGGGACTGGGGGTTCTGTCATCCCCATTTCAAGTTTCTGATGAAAGAGTAAACATGATGCAACACTCTAATGCATGACTAGCTAGGTTGTGACAACTCACCCCCACTCAAAAGAATCTCGTCCCGAGATTTGGGTTCCTCCGGGAAGAAGGCGGGGTAGTCGAGTCGAAGACGATCCTCCCTTTCCCAAGTTGCTTCATCCTCAGAATGGTGCGACCATTGTACTTTGAGGAACTTGATGTTCTAGCGTCCAGTGGTACGCTCGGCCTGATTGAGGATACGAATGGGGTACTCTCGATATGTAAGATTATCCTGGAGATCAAGCGTTTCGTGGTCCACTTCACGGATAGGATCCGAGAAGCAACGCCTGAGTTGAGAAACGTGGAAGACATCGTGAACTCTGGAGAGGTGCGGAGGTAGTTCCAACTGGTAGGCAACTTCTCCTCGTTTGGCAAGAATGCGAAAAGGTCCAATGTAACGAGGAGCCAATTTGCCTTTGATACCAAAACGATGGGTTCCCTTCAGAGGGGTGACCCGAAGATAAGCCTTCTCGTCAACCTCGAAAGTCATAGCCTTATGTTTTCGGTCATATTGACTCTTTTGACGAGATTGGGCTGTTTTCAACTTTTCACGAACGATACGAACTTGTTCTTCTGCTTCCTGAATCATATCCGGGCCAAAGAATTGTCTTTCCCCGGTCTCTGACCAGTTAAGGGGTGTTCGACACCATCGTCCATAGAGAACTTCAAAAGGGGCTTTACCCAAGCTAGATTGATAGCTGTTGTTGTAAGCGAATTCGGCAAATGGAAGGCACTTCTCCCAGTCCATTCCGAATGAGATAACAGAGGCTCGAAGCATGTCTTCTAGAATTTGGTTGACGCGTTCCACTTGACCACTTGACTGAGGGTGGAAAGCGGTGCTAAAGGAGAGACGAGTTCCCATAGCATTTTGGAAACTTTCCCAAAATCGAGAGGTGAAAAGACTTCCTCGATCCGAATTGATTTCCAAAGGAACACCATGGAGGGACACTATTCGGGAGATGTATAAGTCTGCCAGCTGGCTAGCGGTTATACTCTCACGAACAGGTAAGAAATGAGCTACTTTGGAAAGACGATCGACCACGACGAAAATAGCGTTATTCCCTCTTTTGGTCCTGGGAAAACCGGTAATGAAATCCATACCAATTTTATCCCATTTCCATTCAGGAATAGCTAAGGGTTGAAGGGTGCCAGCAGGCCGTTGATGCTCTGCTTTTACACGACGGCAGACGTCGCAATTGGCAATATACTGAGCAATTTCTCTCTTCATCCTAGTCCACCAGAACCTCTGGCGTAGGTCCTGATACATTTTAGTGCTACCGGGATGAATGGTGAGAGGAGATTCATGAGCTTCCTTAAGGATCAAACGCCTCAGGTTTCGCACTTTGGGAACCACTAGTCGATTCCCGAAGTATACGACCCCTTGATCATTAATGGAGAAGCAATTCGCAATTCCTTTCTGAATGTTCCTCTTGATGCGGGAGATTCCCGGATCTACCTTCTGTGCTTTGATAATTTGATCCGTAAGGGTAGGTTTTGCCACCAAGGTGGAGAGAAAACCTTGAGGAACAATGTGAAGGTTCAATACCCACGGGCTAATGCAACAACCCACCATGTACTCCTACATGGCCTCTCATCGATACCTTTACCAAATCGTGTTCACCACACCACTCTCATTACCGACATAATCATTTCACTCTAGCCCATCACCCAGATGAACCAGACCTGACACAACTCTAAGCATAGCAGGCATAGCAAGGTAGGAACAACACATACATATGGCTCAATCAACTCCTACACATGCTAGTGGGTTTCATCTAGTTACTGTGGCAATGACAGGTCATGCAGAGGAAATGGGTTCAACTACCGTAGCACACAGCAGTTTGAATCGCGTTGTCTTAATGCAGTAAAAGAGAGCAGGAGCGAGAACATGGGATTGTATCGATATGATCAAATGGTTGGTTGCTTGCCTGATGGTTCGTTGCACGGATACGGTTCTTCGTTAGGGTAATCACGGTACTCCTCGGGAACAGATCCTGTCGCAAAGGACATCGATACACAAACATCACCAAACAATATGCAACAATATGATGCATGCATGAAACATGGCAATATGAGTGTGTTGGGCTAATGCAACTAAAACCAGAAGGGTTTGAACAAATTTGAATCAAAGATTCAAATTTCAATTTCAAATATGGCCTTTTAAAGGGCCTTTCCTTGTTCTGATTAAAACATCAACTTAACTTGTTTGATCATGCATGAAAATGGTACAGATGGATAGATTGGATTTTTCTGATCATTTTTCATATATTATTTGTCCAATTTGGAGTTACAGAATAAAAGTTATGAATTTTTGAAGTTTAAATAATATTCTGGAATTTCCTGATTTAATTTAAATCCAGAAATATCATTTACTGCGTCAGCCTGACATCATAGTGACATCAGCAGGTCAACAGGGCTGGCTCGGGTCAAACCTGACGTGTGGGGTCCACACGTCAGTGTCACAGGGGCTAATCCCGCGTTGACCCCGGGCTGGTTAGCTTTGACTAAGCCCTGGGGCCCACTTGTCAGCGTCAGTAGGTGGTGGATTAGTGGTTAATTAGCTGGGCCACGTCAGCTCGCCGGAGTTCTGGCCGGCGGCGACCAACAGTGCGGCGGCGATAGTGGTTTTGGTCGTTTCGGCCACCAAATGGAACGTGGCGACCACCGGAGCGAGAGAGAGCGAGGGAGAAACGGGGGAGAGTGAGAGGGAGCAGGGGGGGATCGGGACGGGCTGCGGGCGTCGTCCACGCGGCCAGGGGGGCGTCAGCAAGCAGGAGGTGGCCGCGCGGCCGCGCGCGCGCGAGCACGCAGCAGCTTCGGGGCGTGGGGAGGAAGACGACGGGGAGCTACAGTGCTGGGCTGGCTAGCTGGGCCGGCCAGCTGGCTGGGCCGCACAGGTAAGTTTCTCCTCTCTTTTCTGTTTTCTGTTTTATTTAATAATTCTGCAACTTTGTTGAATTAAATAAAATACCTAGGCAACTCCAAAAATCACCAAACTACTCCTGGTCCATAGTTGGAATATTTCCAACATGAAACATTTTAGTTTGGAGATATTTGAGCATTAAAATATTTTATATTATTTTAAATGCCCAAATTCAAATAGTTATGATTTAACTCAAGAACCCTAGGATGGCCTAGAAAAGTGTGCACCATTTTTGGCAGAGGTTCTGAACCAAGGCAAAAATGATGGGCATTTTAGAAGGGCATTTCAGGTTCATTGAAAATTATTTTCGTAAACCCTAATTGGTTATCAGAGGGGACTGGGGGTTCTGTCATCCCCATTTCAAGTTTCTGATGCAAAAGTAAACATGATGCAACACTCTAATGCATGACTAGCTAGGGTGTGACAACTCACCCCCACTCAAAAGAATCTCGTCCCGAGATTTGGGTTCCTCCGAGAAGAAGGCGGGATATTCGAGTCGAAGACGATCCTCCCTTTCCCAAGTTGCTTCATCTTCAGAATGGTGCGACCATTGAACCTTGAGAAACTTGATATTATGACGTCGCGTGGTACGTTCGGTTTGATCGAGGATACGAATGGGGTACTCTCGATATGTAAGATTATCTTGGAGATCAAGCGTTTCGTGGTCCACTTCACGGATAGGATCCGAGAAGCAACGCCTGAGTTGAGAAACGTGGAAGACATCGTGAACTCTGGAGAGGTGCGGAGGTAGTTCCAACTGGTAGGCAACTTCTCCTCGTTTGGCAAGAATGCGAAAAGGTCCAATGTAACGAGGAGCCAATTTGCCTTTGATACCGAAACGATGGGTTCCCTTCAGAGGGGTGACCCGAAGATAAGCCTTCTCGTCAACTTCGAAAGTCATAGCCTTATGTTTTCGGTCATATTGACTCTTTTGACGAGATTGGGCTGTTTTCAACTTTTCACGAACGATACGAACTTGTTCTTCTGCTTCCTGAATCATATCCGGGCCAAAGAATTGTCTTTCCCCGGTCTCTGACCAGTTAAGGGGTGTTCGACATCGTCGTCCATAGAGAACTTCAAAAGGGGCTTTACCCAAGCTAGATTGATAGCTGTTGTTGTAAGCGAATTCGGCAAACGGAAGGCACTTCTCCCAGTCCATTCCGAATGAGATAACAGAGGCTCGAAGCATGTCTTCTAGAATTTGGTTGACGCGTTCCACTTGACCACTCGACTGAGGGTGGAAAGCGGTGCTAAAGGAAAGACGGGTTCCCATAGCATTTTGGAAACTTTCCCAAAATCGAGAGGTGAAAAGACTTCCTCGATCCGAGTTAATTTCCAAAGGGACACCATGAAGGGACACTATTCGGGAGATGTATAAGTCTGCCAGCTGACTAGTGGTTATACTCTCTCGAACAGGTAGGAAATGGGCTACTTTGGAAAGACGATCGACCACGACGAAAATAGCATTATTCCCTCTCTTGGTCCTGGGAAAACCGGTAATGAAATCCATACCAATTTTATCCCATTTCCATTCAGGAATAGCTAAGGGTTGAAGGGTGCCAGCAGGCCGTTGGTGCTCTGCTTTTACACGACGACAGACGTCGCAGTTAGCAATATACTGAGCAATTTCTCTCTTCATCCTAGTCCACCAGAACCTCTGGCGTAGGTCCTGATACATCTTAGTACTACCGGGATGAATAGTGAGAGGAGATTCATGAGCTTCCTTAAGGATTAATCGCCTTAGGTTGCGCACTTTGGGAACTACTAGTCGATTCCCGAAGTATACGACTCCTTGATCATTAATGGAGAAACAATTCGCAATTCCTTTCTGAATGTTCCTCTTGATGCGGGAGATTCCCGGATCTACCTTCTGTGCTTTGATAATTTGATCCGTAAGGGTAGGTTTTGCCACCATGGTGGAGAGAAAACCTTGAGGAACAATATGAAGGTTAAGCTTCCGAAATTCCTCATGGAGAAGCGGTTGACTTTGTTGTAACATCAGGTTGTTACAATAAGATTTACGACTTAGCGCATCAGCCATGACGTTGGCTTTCCATGGGGTGTAGGTTATTCCTAAGTCGAAGTCGGTGATCAATTCAACCCAACGTCTCTGCTTGAGATTCAAATCCGGTTGGGTGAAAATATACTTCAGACTTTGGTGATCAGTGAATATTTCGCAACGATTACCGAGGAGGTAATGTCGCCAGGTCTTAAGTGCATAGACTACGGCTGCAAGCTCTAGATCATGAGTAGGATAATTCTCCTCATGTGGGTGCAATTGCCGTGAAGCGTAGGCAATTACGTGTCGATCTTGCATGAGAATGCAACCTAGTCCTTGTCGCGAAGCGTCGCAGTAGATAACAAAGTCCTTGGAGAAGTCTGGCGGTACCAGTACGGGAGCAGAAGTCAGGCGTCTTTTCAGTTCCTGAAAGCTGTGCTCACATTGTGGAGTCCATTCGAACTTCTTATCTTTCTTGAGGAGTTCGGTTAGAGGTTTGGCAACTTTGGAGAAGTTCTCGACAAAGCGACGACAATAGCTCGCTAAGCCCAGAAAACTCCGAACTTGCTTGACCGATTCAGGTGGAGTCCAGTTAAGGACGGCTTGAACTCGCTCAGGGTTAACAGCAATACCTTTACCAGATATTACATGACCCAGATAGGTCACTTCTGACAACCAGAATTCACATTTAGAAAATTTGGCATAAAGGCGATGCTCTCGAAGTTTCTGCAACACTAGCCTTAGATGTTCGGCATGTTCTTCCTCGTTCTTGGAGTAGATGAGTATATCATCGAGGTAAACCACGACGAATTTATCCAAATACTCCATGAAGATTGAGTTCATTAACCGAGAAAAGGTGGCTGGAGCGTTGGTTAATCCGAAGGACATGACGGTGTACTCGTATTGGCCGTAACGAGTAACAAAGGCCGTTTTAGGAATGTCCCCGTTTCTGATTTTGATTTGGTGATAGCCCAACCTCAAATCCATCTTGGAGAAGACTGAGGATCCAGCGAGCTGATCGTACAGGTCGTTGATCCTGGGAAGCGGATATTTGTTCTTGATTGTGACCAAATTGACAGGTCGGTAATCTACAACCATCCGGTCCGTACCATCCTTCTTCTTGACGAATAGGACGGGGCAAGCCCACGGAGATGAGCTAGGTCGGATGAAACCCTTTTTCAAGGACTCATCGAGTTGTTTCTTAAGCTCGGCTAGTTCTAGGGGTGCCATCTTATAAGGTCTTCTAGCAATCGGAACGGTTCCTGGAATGAGGTCTATTACAAACTCAACATCCCTGTCAGGTGGAACACCTGGCAATTCCTCTGGAAAGACATCCGGGAAGTCACGGAATACCGGAACGTCCTCAAGGTCTGGCAAAGGGCTGGCGTTAAGAGAATATAATTGTCGCTTGGCTATTCGGGTCAAGACATTAACTATCTTTCCCGAAGGATGGGTGAGTTGAACAGTCCTAGAGAAGCAATCGATTTGGGCATGATGAGCCGACATCCAGTCCATACCCAGAATGATATTAATATCTGAAGATTTAAGGGCTATCACAGACGCAAGGAAAACAAGTTTGTCGACTTGGATCTTATTTCCATAACTTACCCTAGAGGTCTGCCATCTAGACCCAGGGGTAGAGATTTCCATAGTGGATGGCATGTCACAGAATGCAACGTTATGCAAACGAGCATAACTTTCGGATATAAAAGAATGAGAGGCTCCTGTATCGAAAAGAACAGATGCCGGGTGGCAATTAACAAGAAGCGTACCGAGAACGACGTTGGGATCCTCTTGAGCTTCTTCGGCAGAGATACAGTTGACATGGCCACGTGAAGCGGTGACCGGCTTGGCGTGGAATACTTTTCCTGTCGGCTTGCCACGGCCAACAGCTTTAGCAGATTGATTGGGGTTGGTCTGGGGGCATTCACGCATATAGTGACCAGATTCCCCACACTTGAAACAAGTCACGGGACTGGTACGTGGAGGAGCATTGTTAGTTGGACCCCCATAGGGCTTGGCTGGAGCAGACTGTTGAACGGGGCGAGGCGCCTGGAAGGATGGCCTCGGTGTAAACCTGGGTGGCAGGGCGGTGTTGGGTACCCACACGCGGCGCTTCTGAGGACCAGCACCGGATGAGGAACCCATGTCACGTCCATGCTTGCGTGTTGCGTCATAGTCAGTCTGACCAGTTTCAGCACTGATGGCTTTGTTGACAAGTTTCGAAAAAGATGTGCACTCATGCAGACGGAGGTCGCGGCGAAGCTCAGGACTAAGGCCCTTACGAAACCTTGCTTGCTTCTTGGCGTCAGTAGACACTTCCTCAGTTGCATAACGGGCGAGATTACCAAACTCCCTGCTATAGGCATCCACAAAAAGTCGGCCTTGGGTGAAACTGCAAAATTCTTCACGTTTACGGTCCATGAGACCCTCCGGAATGTGATGTTCACGGAAAGCCTCGCTGAACTCAGCCCAAGTTGTGACATGGCCCGCTGGGCGCATAGCTCCATAATTCTCCCACCATAGACTGGCGGGGCCTTCAAGATGATATGCAGCAAAGGTGACCTTGTCAGCCTCCGCTACCAGCGCGGAACGCAGTTTGTGAGAGATACTGCGAAGCCAGTCATCAGCGTCGAGGGGCTCGACGGAGTGGTGGAACGTGGGTGGATGCAATTTGATAAAATCACTGAGTGACACCACGTTAGCCCTCTGATGGTGTGCTGTATTCTGTTCAATACGCTCCAACAAACGGTTTGTCTCCCGCTTGTTTCTCTCAGCTTCCATCATCACCTCGGCTAGTGAAGGAGGATGAGGCAGATTTTCATTCCTGGCTTCACTGCCTTCGGCCTGCTCTTGAGAAGCAGGGTTAGCGCGCGTGTTGACCATCCTAGGTAAACAAGACAATGATTTAGTCAGGATGGTAAAATTCCGACATAGGATTCATAATGTAAGAAATAACTCGGAATGCAAGATGATCATCCGTATGACATGGTAGATACAGAAACTGCTTCTTTTATTCCATCGTCATACACACCATACAGGGTTTAGTACAAGACCAAACAAAGTACTATTACGGTGAAAAGAGGATTACATCTCATCGGAGGCATTCCAAGCTCCTATACATTATTTTTCTACACCTCCGGAAGGAGTACAAACTAGGTCATATCCCACGAGTCACGCGGGACGATAGACGACACAGCTAGTGCGAACTAGTGATACTACCACTAACTCAGACCGATCCGTAGTAGTCCTCGTAGAAGTCACCTCCATAGCCTGGGAGCTCAACATGATCATCTGGAAATAGACGGTCTCGCGGAGCTTGTGGACCATTGGGGCTAGGATGAGGCCTTGGACCAACAAACGGTGGCCTGCGGGGACCGCGAGGTGGGGTGATGCCTCCTACATCACGCCAAACCATCACGTCTGGCAGAGCAGATCTCACAGGATAGAGATCGCGCATATCTGAATATCCAGCTTGCACCGCCGGTGCGAACCGAGTCAAAGTGGCCCAGTGGTCAGCACGGGTGTTGAAGAGCTCTAGCCTTAAGGCCCGATTTTCACGGTCCTTATCCTCGAGCATCTCAGCAGTGGTGCGAGTCCGTGAATCCTCCTGAGTGGGGTCAGCATAGATAGCCTGGAGATACCCTTGCGCTCCCGGAAGTGATCCTGGCATATACCGGAAATCAGAGTCCCGAAATAACCCAGATCTGACTCGCATAATGGTCATCATAGAGTAGGCGGCGTCCTGCACAGCCATCTCAATAGTAACCCCGAGTCCATAGGAGCAGTGAAGAGGCTCGGTGGATCCAGGATAAGATGGAAATATCCTGACAGTGCAGAGATACTGGCTTTGATTAAAGTCTCGGAATTGCTCTTCGACCGTGTACTCAGGATACCAGCGGTATACAGCCTCAGTCATTACCCTGACCAACTTAGCAGTATGGCCGGGTACATCTAGGCATCGAGTCAGGCGAACCACTTGATTGAGGTCGCGAGTGGCCATCTGAAAGCACAATCATAATGCAAAGGCATTAGAATTTCTAGCAAAATTTCGGCAGCATAACAGCTGTAAATGCTCAAGAAGGATTTGAGACATTTGACAAAGGATTTCGTACACACTCAACATCATCGAATCAAGTTCTGGATCCATTCTAACAACATAATGTGGTAGTAGAACTGAACTAGGCTTGTATCCATCAAACTTATAAGGTACTACTGATTAGTAACTCGTGATCCTGATAGAGAGAACAGATCCTAATTCCTTAACCCCCGGTGGAAGAATGGACTGACTCAGATCAGAAAGTCATAAGGTATAAGGAGTAAAAAGAGCCTTACGTTCCAACCCACAAACAATTCCCCTACATATAACTAAAGAATTTCTAGACTCAACATCGACCAGTTTGGCTTGGAGAACCTACAGGCAGTCCGGCTCTGATGCCAACGCTGTCAGGACCCCGACTCGATATCACATTGATCTAGCTGGTAACACCTCATATCACTTTGCGGCCTCACGCACGGTATCCCCACGGGTGTCGTCTTACCTTTTCCCGGGACCGTTTGCGCCTTTTGGCTCACGTATATGATAGTGTCGCTAGCATCCATATGATAAAAAGCCCGGGCTGACATGACTAGTCGCAAACCCAAAGTGGCACAGACTTACAGGGACAGGCATCCATGACCCAGCTTCGAACGTGTCGGTCATCAGCAAGTGGGTCCGGGCTGTAGCACTGGGCTAGCAGGACTCCGGTAAACCGGGCTGTAGCGGGCTAACAGGACTCCGGTACTCAAAGCGTGACATTTCCCCAAAGGGACAGACACATGAACGAAGAAGGACACATGCCGGCCAGCCTAAGTGTTCCAGAGCAGTAGCAAGCTACCATGGCTCAGCGGTAATACTAGGAGACATTTCCCGGTAAGAGAGGCTACTAAAGATAAACAACTAGATAGTCAGATCCCACACATACCAAGCATTTCAATCATACACACAATATGCTCGATATGTGCAAATACAACGAAGCATCACAACATGACTCTATGACACAAGTACTTTATTTAAGGCTCAGTGAGCCATACATAACATACACAAAGGTACGGGTCTCACGACCCCACATACAAGTCATACAGTCATACAAACCAGCAGCGGAAGTAACTTGTCTGAGTACAGACAACTAGTAAAACAAAAGAGGCTTGGAAAGCCTAGCTATACTACGTGGTCCTTCACAAGCTCAGGGTCACCACCTGGGTCTTTAGCCTACTCGTTGATGTCAACGTCTACATAGAACCCATCAGAAGGGGTTGCAGCGTCTTCTGTAAAAATGTAGATTATAGCAACATGAGTACAAAGGTACTCAGCAAGACTTACATCAGATCCTACATACATGCATAGTATCAAGAAGGGTTGGTGGAGTTATTGCAGCAAGCCAGCTTTGACTCTTGGCTAAACTATCCTACGGTACTCCAACTGAAATGGTTTTGCGCACACGAGTCCACTACTCACCACTTCAATACACTACCGAGGATCCACCTCCGTCTTCCTACGGAAGAGCCATCCTCGGCACTCACACTTATCTTGAGGCTTTTAACAGTTTCCATTTACTTGTCTATGAACTGTATAGGCAACCAAGTAGTCCTTTACCGCGGACGCGGCTATTCGAATAGATTATGATAACCCTGCAGGGGTGTACTTCTTCATACATGTTTCCACCACTTAGCGTCTGCACACGACATGTGCTCGGCAGACTTCAAGCGAAAGCCGACGTGGGTGTAGACCACGACCTACCTAAACACTTAAGCCTCTAGTCCAGGTTTATCGCCTATTCAGGTTCCATCCGCAGGGAGTCCGGCCGAGGTTTCCCATACGGCCCCGAACGATGTGAACAGGGTTCCCGAGATACCTAACGGGTATTCGGTACACCCGGCCACGTACCTACCGCATCACAGCCCACCCCTACGGTCAGCGCTGTCCACGGCCTCCAGTAGGCGACAAACACCAGAAACTACTTGCAACTCCTGGACAGAGAGCTAGGGTGAATAAGAAGTCGAGCGGGGTCATATTTCAGGGCCCAATGCATGGTAGTAGCTGTATCTTAAATCACGCATACAGATCTCAGTGCTTAAGGTCGGCTTCAATGAAACAACCCACCATGTACTCCTACATGGCCTCTCATCGATACCTTTACCAAATCGTGTTCACCACACCACTCTCATTACCGACATAATCATTTCACTCTAGCCCATCACCCAGATGAACCAGACCTGACACGACTCTAAGCATAGCAGGCATGGCAAGGTAGGAACAACACATACATATGGCTCAATCAACTCCCACACATGCTAGTGAGTTTCATCTAGTTACTGTGGCAATGACAGGTCATGCAGAGGAAATAGGTTCAACTACCGTAGCACACAGCAGTTTGAATCGCGTTGTCTTAATGCAGTAAAAGAGAGCAGGAGCGAGAACATGGGATTGTATCGATATGATCAAATGGTTGGTTGCTTGCCTGATGGTTCGATGCACTGATACGGTTCTTCGTTAGGGTAATCACGGTACTCCTCGGGGACAGAACCTGCCGCAGAGAGCACCGATACACAAACATCACCAAACAATGTGCAACAATATGATGCATGCATGAAACATGGCAATATGAGTGTATTGGGCTAATGCAACTAAAACCAGAAGGGTTTGAACAAATTTGAATCAAGGATTCAAATTTCAAATTCAAATATGGCCTTTTAAAGTGCTTTTCCTTGTTCTGCTTAAAACATCAATTTAACTTGTTTGATCATGCATGAAAATAGTACAGATGGATAGATTGGATTTTTCTGATCATTTTTCATATATAATTTGTCCAATTTGGAGTTACAGAATAAAAGTTATGAATTTTTGAAGTTTAAATAATATTCTGGAATTTCCTGATTTAAATTAAATCCAGAAATTATAGTTATTGCGCCAGCATGACGTCAGCATGACGTCAGTGGTCAACTGCGGCTGGCTGGAGTCAAACCTGACGTGTGGGGGCCACACGTCAGTGACAGGGGGGTTTAACAGGTTTAAATTAATCCTAATTAGGGATTAGTGGCGCTGGGGCCCACTGTCAGTGTCAGGGGGGGGGGTTGACTAACGGTAATTAGTACTAACTAACTACCTGTCTGACAGGGCCCACGCGTCAGTGACCCTGGGGGGTCAAACCTCAGGTCGGACAGGTCAAACCCCACCGGCGACATGACGCCGGCGAGGCCCGAGACGGCGGTGAAAGTGCTTTTTGCCATTCCGGCAACCAAACGGACGGCGGAAGGCATCTACGTGTTGCTGAGGTTGAGCCGCGACTATTGGTGGTGGTGGTTGGGCTCGGGGTGGCCGGAGTTGACGGCGGCGAGCTCGGCTGCGGCTGCCGGAGTTCGGGTGCGGTCGGAATCGACGTTGTAGGGGGCTTGGGGAGGCGTTAGTGCGCGCTACGTGCTCCTAGTGAGGTGTGGAGCACGATGGTGTGCTCGGTTGGGTGCTACGGTGACCGTGGCCACAACGGCGACATCGCCGGCGGCGTGGAGCTCTCGGCCAAGGTGGGGCTAGGGCCTAGAGGTCGAAAGAGACCAGGGAAGAAGGGGGAAACGATCCGGGGGCTCACCGCGGGGCTGCAGAGGTGGTTAGCGGGCTCGGTGACGCGCTGGAGACGACGAATTCGACGGCGACGATGATCGGAGCCCGAAGAGGGGAACGGCGACGTGGCGGCGATGCAGGGCTTCCGGGGAGCTGTGGAGCGGTGGGGAGGAAGAGGGAGTCGAGGCGGAGCTCCTGAGCTAGTCGGGGGAGCGAGGGGCGGCCGGAGATGGCTGCTATGGCGAACGGCGGCGACGGTGGTGTTCGGCCGTGTGAGAGAGAGAGCGAGGGAGAGGAGGGGAGAGCCGGGAGAGAGTGAGAGAGAGCAGGGGGGGATCGGGACGGCCTGCGGGAGTCGTCCACGCGGCCAGGAGCTCGTCGGCAAGCAGGAGGTGGCCGCGCGGCCGTGCGCGCGCGAGCACGCAGCAGCTTCGGGGCGAGGGGAGGAAGACGACGGAGAGCTGCAGTGGTGGGCTGGGCCGGCTGCTGGCTGGGCCGGCCAGCTGGCTGGGCCGCACAGTGGAGGAGCCCAGGTAAGTTTTCCCCCTTTTTATTTCTGTTTCTGTTTTATTTAATATATCTGCAACTTTGTTGAATTAAATAAAATACCTAGGCAAGTTCAAAAATCACCAAACTATTCCTGGCCCATAGTTGGATTATTTCCAACATGAAACATTTTAGTTTGGAGATATTTGAGCATTTAAATATTTTATATTATTTTAAATGCCCAAATTCAAATATTTATGATTTAATTCAAAAACCCTAGGATGGCCTAGGAAAATGTGCACCATTTTTGGCAGAGGTTCTGAACCAAGACAAAAATGATGGGCATTTTAGAAGGGCATTTCAGGTTCATTGAAAAATTATTTTAGTAACCCTAGTTGGTTTCAGAGGGGACTGGGGGTTCTGTCATCCCCATTTCAAGTTTCTGATGAAAGAGTAAACATGATGCAACACTCTAATGCATGACTAGCTAGGTTGTGACACAATCCCAATTAAAGTAGTCATTAACATCCCAACAAATTAATTTAGAGTGATGAGATCCATATGATAATCCAAGAACCAGATACTCAAGTTGTCCATAACCGGGGACATGGCTAACCATGATAAGTTTATACACTTTGCAAAGGTTTGCGCACTTTTCCCCACAAGACTCGATCTCCCCCGTTTGATTTCTCACACTACATGGTGTTTGAGAAACGGATGACCGAGACACAGTCTTTCAGAAGCGTTAACTCTTTACTCTGGGTAGACAATTACACCTACTTTCCCTCTACATCTGCTAGCCTACCACTGAAAGAGGTCACGCAACATACTCAACTATGACAGAGCCCATAATGGCTTGTGGCTGCACACGGAAGTTTCTAGCATGAAAAATCTTATGATCCCTTTGAGCCTGGGTGGCGGACTGTAGGATGATCACACGGGTACTTCGGGATATCCTAGGACAACACTAGATTCTCCAGGTGCCCACAAGCAATCCATCCCGATGTGTATTAAAGTTGGCACCTTAATTTGAACCATTAATTGACAAACTCACATCTGTCATGGATACTCTCAAACCCAATCCACATCCATGAGCATAGCATAGCAATATAAGCATAACGTAGAAGTAACTCCCAGGGTTTGATAATAAAACATGTAATAGGTTCTACCTCATCATCTACTTCCCAAAACCCACAAGTTCATCACTTCCTAATCATGCAGTGTTTGAGGGTTAAAACTAATGCATAAAAACTGGGTAATAAAGGGGTATGATCAAAGTGTTACTTGCCTTGCTGACGATCCGCAAAACCTAGTGACCCGTAGTAGCACGGTTCGCACTTCGAGAATTCTATCGCAAACAAACAATACAAAACATAAGCACTCAACCAAAGATGCATGGGTAAAACTCAAATAAGAGGATAGAATCTGAAAACTCAACTGAAAAGTTTTGATTTGCAAAAAGAATCAAATCAAACGGAGCAACGAAACTCAAACTATGAAAGAAACAAGATCCGTTTACAAATCTGGACTAAAGTCAATTTTACAGTACCAAAATCTTGTTCAAGTTGTTTGAAAAGAAAGAGGGCTTCGAGATGAAGACCTAGGCACTTGTTTCACCTGATTTGGATAAATGAGAAAAAAGATATACTAGTTCGAAGACTAGGGCAGTAATCGCAATCGAAAATAATCGCGGAAAAACCCTGAAAACAAATAAAACGAGACGAACAGGCTAACGAACAAACGTTCGCTGTCTGCGGCTAACTGACGAATAGCGTTCGTTAAAACGAACGTACGGACGAACGTCCGCTATACAACTAAACCGTGAAAAAAAAACCGAATGAACTGAAACTAAAAAAATGAATCTAGGGTTTAAAAAAACCGAACGGTTAACCAAAAAACAATGAACAGTGGCGGCGGCGTCGGCTACCTCCGGCGAGGCTCCGGCGGGGCAGCGCGGTGTTGAGAGGCTCCGACGACTGCGAGGGGTGACGACGGTGTCGTCGGACGACGCCGGTGTGAGACGGGAGGCGGCGGTGGCGACCTGCGGGGCGGCGGTAGGGCACGCAGGCGGCGGCGACGACGGGTAGCGGGGTGGTGGGTTGCGGAGAGGGGTGGCGACGGCAGGGTACTTATATAGGGGGTTGGGGCGAGGCCGACTTGGGGGAGGGGCCGGCGCGGCGGTGTGGCGCAGGCGGACTCCGGCGAGTCCGTCTCGCGCACGGGAGGGCGAGGCGATAGCGCTAGGCGGGCCGGCCTGCTCGGCTGGGCTTCGGCCCAGTCGGGCGGGAAACTATTTTTTTACAATAGATTTCGCCCGAAAAATCCTAGAAAATAAAATAAAAATCTAAAAATACCAAAAAAAATTCACCATCTAAATAGAACATTTAGATCAAAGTGAACATTTTCTTCGCCCTAAAATGCAATTTTGAAAAATGCAAAATTTTCTAATTCAAATAAAATTGCAATAAAACTCAAATAAAATTATTTATTTGATTTTAATATTTTTCCTCGAGTATTTCATTTATTTTGGAGAATTCATATTATCTTCTCTCATATATTTTAATATGAAATATTTTCGGAGAGAAAAATAATTCAAACCAAAGTGATCCTTGTTTCGATATTTGATAAAATTCAAATATGAAAAATGTGAAATCCCCAACTCTCTCCGTGGGTCCTTGAGTTGCTTAGAATTTCGAGGATCGCAAAGCAATAAAATATGATATGCATGAATGACCTATGTATAACATTCCAAATTGAAAATTTGGGATGTTACATTTACTAACTCTCAAACAAATATAATTGGAGCAAGTTAAAATAACGATTCCACTTTCGGTCTACGAGGGTACGTGGACACACTCTTCCCCTCTCATTGCTATGCATCTCCTAGATAGATCTTGCGTGATCGTAGTAATTTTTGTTTTGAAATTTCATGCTACATTCCCCAACACAATAAAAATATAGCCTCAAGTAAATTTACCGATGGAACGAAGACGAAAGAGGGGATGCCATCCGGGGCATCCCCAAGCTTAGATGCTTGGTTGTCCTTGAATATTACCTTGGGGTACCTTGGGCATCCCCAAGCTTAGGCTCTTGCCACTCGTTATTCCATAGTTCATCAAATCTTCACCCAAAACTTAAAAACTCCACAACACAAAACTCAACAGAAAAGTCATGAGATCCGTTAGTATAATAAAATAAATCACAACTTTAGGTACTATTGTGAACTCATTGTTAATTTATATTGGTGTTATATCTAATGTATTCCAACTTCTCCATGGTTCATACCCATGATATTACCCATAGATTCATCAAAATAAGCAAACAACACGTAGAAAATAGAATCTGTCAAAAACGGAATAGTCTGTAGCAATCTGAAGACTTCGTATACCTATGTAAATCCAAAAATTCTGAAATATTAGGATAATCTCGGAAATTTGTATATCAATCTTGTGTAAAAAAATTCAGATCAAAAGCACATTTTTGTGATTTTTTAAAAATTCTGGTAATGAGGGCTAAAGTTTCTGTTTTTCAGCAAGATCAAATCAATTATCACCATAGACCATCCCAAAGGTCTTACTTGCCTCAAACACTAATTAAAAACCAAAAAAAAATTACAACAGAAGTAATAGTGTGTATTTATTGAAAAACATAACAAAAAAACACAAAACAAAATTGGGTTGCCTCCCAACAAGCTGTATTGTTTAATGCCCCAAGCTAGGCATAAAACATAGATCTAGCAATTGTCATCTAAGGTATGAAATTCATAAGTGGTCCTCATAATTGATTCATATGGTACCTTAATTATATTTCTTGGAAAGTGTTACATGCCCTTCCTTAACGGAAATTGAAATCTAATGTTTCCTTCTTTCATATCAATAATTGAACCAATCGTTCTAAGGAAAGGTCGACCAAGAATAATAGGACATGTAGGATTGCAATCTATATCAAGAACAATGAAATCTACGGGCACATAATTCCTATTTGAAAAAAGAAGAACATCATTAATCCTTACCATAGGTTTCTTAATAGTGGAATATGCTGGATGGAAATTTAAAGAACAAACATCGAATTCACGGAAACCTAGCACATGACATAAAGTTTTTGGAATCGTGGAGACACTAGCACCCAAATCACACAAAGCATGGCACTCATAATATTTAATTTTAATCTTAATTGTAGGTTCCCACTCATCATGAAGCTTTCTAGGGATCGAAACTTCTAACTAAAGTTTTTCTTCAAAAGATTTAATCATAGCATCAACGACATGTTTAGTAAAAGCTTTATTTTGATTATAGTCATGAGGAGAATTCAACATGGATTGCAAGAAGGAAATACAATATATCAACATGACATAACATAAACAGAGATATCATGATGAAATGAAAATAGACACAGAGTACAGAAAGCGTAAGCACAGGATAAGACAAGATGAAGACAAACAGACTGAAGAAATTGAACTGAGGAAATTGAGAAAGTCTTCAATCAAAGTCTTCAAATAGATATGAACAAGCACATAACACAAAAATGAGGAAATGAAAGGGTTGAGGAAATAGAACCAGTTAGCTTGGTGAAGACAATGATTTGGTAGACCAGTTCCAACTGTTGTGACATTTGTACGTCTGGTTAGGGCGGCTAGGTATTCAAACCTTAGGACACACAGTCCCGGACACCCAGTCCTAAACACGCAGCTCAGGACACACAGTCCTCACCGTATTCCCCTTGAGCTAAGGTCACACATACCTCGCCCAATTACTCATGGTAAGTCTTCATGTGACTTCCAAACCTTCACAAACTCGGTCACTCGTCGATCCACAATTTCCTCTTGGATGCTCTAGACCATGACGCCTAACCGTCTGGAAGATGCATAGTCTTCAAAGGTAACAAGCGTCGGATCCACGCAGGATCAATCTCTTCAGTGATCCTCAATCACTTTGGGTTTGTAGGTGTTTCGGTTTGGGTTTTCCTCACTTGATGATTATCGCTCAAAGTCCTCGGAGGATGGGATGCTCTCAAATGACAAGTGTCAGTTTCTCTCGGAGCAGCCAACTAGCTAGTGGTTGTAGGGGGTGGCTATTTATGGCCTAGGGAGCAGCCCAACATGATAAGACATCAATGCCCTTCAATGATATGACCGTTAGGTAGGTAGATATTTTGGTACAGCTAGCGCGTAGCACAGCGACGGTCGGAAATTTGACTATCAAATTCCTGATGGCTTTCATGTTCCTCATTGTGTAGGCAATCCGCACTGGCGAATTCCTAACTCCTCAGTCAGAACAAATTCCTCAGAGACCAGAAGAACTTCGTCTTTGTTACTGAAGAAATTGACTGAGCTGTATGAGATTTCCAATGGCTTCACACGAAGGGATTGGTAGGTATAGGATTTGAGTTGAGCATCACTTGGAAATTTTTCCTTAGTATTTCCTCGACCTCCTTTAACAGTACGGTGTTTCCTAAGACTCAAGAAAGAGAAAATGAAACTACGAAAACAGAAGTGTTCACGCTTCATGTTACTCAGATGAATGCCAAGTCTTCAAGATCACACCAATTTCTTCACTTTCAAAGTCTTTAGAAAGTCTTCAGAAATCCAAAGTCTTCAGTCGAAGACATTCATTTTTAGGGGTCGACTTTCTCTGTAAATATCAAACTCCTCATAGACTTATAGACCTGTGTACACTCATAAACACATTAGTCCCTTAACCTATAAGTCTTCAATACACCAAAGTCACTAAGGGGCACTAGATGCACTTACAATCTCCTCCTTTTGGTGATTGATGACAATATAGGTTAAGTTTTCAACGGGGATAAACATATGAAGTGTAAATACTGATATTGAGGAATTTGATTGCAAGATATAGAAGAACTCCCCCTGAAGTTGTGCATAGTGAGGAATTTTCTTTTGAAGCAATGCACACTTGAAGAGTAGAATCATGGAGATCTCTCCCTATATCTTGTAATTCATACACGCATTTGACATATAACATGTAACATCCCAAATTTTCAATTTGGAATGTTATACATAGTCATCCATGCATATCATATTTTATTTGCATTTCGTCTCGCGATCCTCGAAATCCTAAGCAACTCAAGGACCCTCGGAGAGAGTTGGGAATTTTCCCGGTTTTCAAATTTGATTTTATCAAATTTGGAAACGAGGATTTTGGTTTTAATTATTTTTCTCTCCGAAAATCTTTCATATTAAAATATATGAGAGGAGATAATATGACTTCTCCAAGATAATGAAATATGGGTGGAAAATATTAAAATCAAATATTTGTTTTATTTGGATTTTATTGCAATTTTGTTTGCATTAGAAAAATTGCACGTTTTCAAAGTTGCGTTTTAGGGCCAAGAAAATGTTCATCTCGTTCTAAATATTTTATTTAGACGATGAAAATTGGTTTTGGCATTTTTAGATTTTTATTTATTTTTCTAGTATTTTATTTCTGTCGGCGGAATTATTTAAACAAAAAGTTCCCGCGCCCGACTGGGCCTAAGGCCC
>NC_057797.1:579410078-579487364 GCF_018294505.1 Triticum aestivum | reverse complement strand
TATATAGCCGCCACCCTCGCCACCCCAAACCACCCCCATAGCCACCGCCACCCCGCGCCAACCCCGCTGCCCGCGCTAAGCCGCTGTCGCCGCCTGCCGCGCCCAGCTCCGCCGCCGCTGCCCCGCAAGCCATCGCCCCGCCACCTCGCCTCGCCGGAGGTAGCCGCTGGATCCGAGCCGCCGGTTTTTTAAGAACCGTTTGGTTTTTTTAGAAAACCCTAGATTTGTATTTTTTTTGGATCGCCGGTTTTTCTCGGTTCTTCTAGTTAGCGGACGTTCGTCCGTACATTCGTTTTAACGAACGGTTTTCGCCCGTTCGTTACAGCTAACAAACGCTCGTTCATTAGTCTGTTCGTCAGTTTTCTTTTATCGGATTTATTCCGCGAGTTTTCTGATCGCGATTTCTGATCCGATCTTAGTTTCTATTTATCTTTTTGCTCGTTAGTCGGAATCAGGCGATTCAAGCGCCTAGATCTTCATCTCGAGACTCTCTTTCCGTTTAACCAACTTAAATAAGTTTTTGCTACTGTAAAATTTGACCTAGGTTCAGATTAGTAAACGAAGCTTCTTTCTTTCGTCATTTGAGTTTCGTTGCTCCGTTTGATTTGATTCTTTTTGCGAACCGGAGTTCTTAAGTTGAACCTTCTGGTCAACCTCTTTTATTTGAGTTTTGCTTGCACATCTTTGCTTGTTGCTTATGTATGTTATTATTTGTTTGCGATAGAACACCCAGAGTGCGAAGCGTGCTACTATGAGTCCCTAGGTTTCGCAGACCGTCAGCAAGGCAAGAAACACTTTGATCATATCCCTTTTATCACCCAGTTTTTATGCATTAGTTCCAATCCTCAAACATTGCATGATTAGGATGTCATTAACATGTGGGTTGGCAAGTAGTTGATGAGGTAGAACCTATTACCCTATTACATTCAAACCCTTGGGAGTTACTTCTACGTGTTGCTTATATTGCTATGCTATGCTATGCTCATAGACGTGGTTTGGGTTTGAGTGAAATCCATGACAGATGTGAGATTGTTAATTAATGGTTCAACTTAAGGTGGCAACTTAAATTAACATTTGGGTGGATTGAGGCAGCTGGAGTACCCAGTGTTGTCTATATTTTTGGAAATCCTGGAGTACCCGTGTGATCTTCCTATGGACCGCCACCCACGATCAAAGGGAACTGAGATGATTCATGCTAGAAACTTCCGTGTGCAGCCACAGGCTATTATGGGCTCTAGCATAGTTGAGTAAGTTATGTGAAGCTCTTGAAGAGGCTGATCAGCGGGTAGTGGAATGTAGGTTTGGTATGGTCTGTCCGGAGTAGAGAGTTAATGTTTCTGAAAGAATGTGTATCGGTCATCCGTTTCTCAAACACCTTGTAGTGCGAGAAATCCAACGGAGGTGATCGAGTCTTGTGGGGAAAAGTGCACAAACCTCTGCAGAGTGTATAATCTAATCATGGTTAGCCGTGTCCCCGGTTATGGACAATTCTTGAGTATCTAGTATTTGGGTTATCACATGTATCTCATCATTCTTAATTAATATTGTTGGGATGTTAATTACTTTAATTGGGATTGAGTTGGAGGAACCTTCTCAATGATGTTTCAACTACCATGATAGTTAAATTAAAATCTCCTTTGTTGTAGGGGAAAATTGGCTTTTCGCAAAAAACTATAACCATAGAGCTTTCCACCAGCCAAATATGCATGTAGTGATAGAATTATTCAGTTCTTGCTCTACTGTGTTACTTTGCCAGCATATTCCATGTGCTGACCCGTTTTCGGGCTGCAACGTGTTATGTTGCAGACTTTTCTGACGAGGAGTAAGGTTCGTTAGGTCATTGCCGTGCAGCTCAGCTATGTCGTTGGAGTTGATGGACTCACTTTATCTTCCAAGCCTTCGGCTGTTATCGTATTAGATGACCTTAAGCCATATTATTGTAATAAGTTCTCTTCTGGAGACTTTCGATGTAATAAGTGTGTGATTGCCACTCCGCTTAAATCCTTCGAGTACTGTGTGTGTCAGCATTACCGATCCAGGGATGACACTGAAGCACAGAGACTTGGCCATCTGAGGTCGGGTCGCTACATAATATGAAGAATTTCAAATGCATGATGAAATATGGTGACTGATGAAATTCAGCATGCGTGCATTAACATTAATGAGGAAAAGCATGCAGAAAATCACAGCAAAAGTATCAGACCACCATAGAGTTTAAGTTTACAACTCGATTGGATAACGTCTCAGAAGAATGAGAGTTGTAATTTTGCAAAAAAATGCCCATATAGGTAGACCCGCTTGAAGACTAACTCAAATTTCTCCCCCTTTGTCATTGGATGACCAAAAGGATCGAAAAATGAGGACTAACGCCCCTGAAGAATATCAAGAAGATGGAGGAGCGCCAGCGTTGTTGGGGTCATTTGTTGTTGTAGGGCCTGCCGCAGTGCCGTCCAAGTCTTCATGCTCATCGGTTTCGCGTGATGAAGAATAGGAGCTGGCTACCAAGGAAGGAACTTTGGACTTCTTGAATTTCTTCCCCAGTGGCAGCTAAGACCATTCAAAGTCCTGCTTGAGACCCATTTTATTCAGATCTTCTTCACCATACAGATGTAATAGAACAACCCAGGTGCGATCGAAGACTTCATGGAGGTAGTAGTGGTTTTTCTTCACTGCATTGTGTGTAGCAGCCATGTTCTGAAGAATAGAAGCAAACTGATGGTTAACCCATTTGTGGTTTCGATCCACCTTATGGTGAAGACTAAGAAGCAGCTCACGGTCAGTCATCACTCTTGGAGCAGTGGCTTGAGGAGTTTGCTTTGAAGCATTTGCGGCAGAATCATGAGTGGCAGAGTCATCATTGGTGGAATAAGATGCAGCTTTGCGGAACTGACCATCCAATGGACGAATGCCTTCATCAATAATTGCAGTAGCTTTGCCCTTTTCATCAAATGAGGAATATGTCCGCTTGAGGACTTCAATGGGGGCAAGTAACTGACATGATTCTGAAAATCAGCCTTGTAGTTGAGTGAAGACCTTGTTCTGAGGAATCTCATAATCCAAAGGGCATAAGGCTTCAACTCAAATGGAGAAAGTGCAACATTTGCCAGAGTCCTCATGAAGAAATCATGGTAGTTGGTAGGAATGCCATGTATGATATTGAATAGCAGATTCTTCATGATGCCAACAACTTCTTCATCATTTGAATCGTGGCCTTTGATTGGACTCATTGTCTTCGTCAGAATGCGATAGACAGTGCGAGGCACAAACAAAAATTCCTTCACGGGGAATTTGGTCCTTGGTGCTTGACCGAGCTTCAGAGGTTTCATGAGTACTTGCATGTAATGGGCAGTGAGTTCAGGTTCATGATAGATGCAACGAGCGCCTTCAAGGGGAGGACTGACAGGCAGGGCGTGGGTGCTTTGAAATGAGTGTCTTAAGACATCCAGTCCAATACCCAAGAGTTCACATTGTCAGCATTGCCTGTGATATGCAGAGTTGCATAGAATTGAAGAATGAGCTCTTCATTCCAATCGCAAATATCCGTCCAAAAGTTGAGCAGTCCTCCATCGTGAAGCACACTGAGGACTGGGGTGAAGCAAGGCAGTGATTCCATGTCCACGTGAGGAATATGTGCATGGTCGAAGACTTTGTCTTTGTCAAAGAGCAGTAAAGAATAAAAGTTTGCTTGGCTGGCAGTCCAAAAGTGCTTCCTTCTAAGGCGAGCAGAGTCATAAGGGTTATAGTCTGTGAAGAACACTTGTTCGCTGATGAAGTCATCAGCCTTGAATTTTTGCTTCTTCGAGAAGGGATCCTTTGGCTTGGGGTGAGGAGTATCAGTCAATTGCATTACTACGTCAGGAATCACAATCTCAGGATCCACTTCTCGAGGAATTTCAGCTTCTTCTTCAGTGATAGCCTGGTTCTTCAATTCTTCATTAACATTTTCTTCAGCACTAGTGGATGGAATCTCTTCATGGACAGACGGTGTGGCATGAGGTTCTTCAGATCCAACCTGTACTTCAGTAGTCACATGGGACTGAGGAATTTGTTGTAAGGGTGTGAACAGATGAGAATTGGGTGCTGACTTTCCAAAAAGTCATCGTACAACATTGGAGTTGTGCACCCAATGTCCACATCTTCATCTTCATTCTTTTCTTCAACGCCAGCCTCTTCAGTAGTGAACTGAGGCATGGGCGATGAGATTATAGGGGTTGAAGGGATTGCATCCGCTTCAATTTCTTCATCCAACTGCTCTGAAGCAGCAACAGAAGGAATGCCATCATCAGATCCTCTTCGGATCTCATATTCTTCATCAAAAGGAACAAGCTCCTTGGATGGCATGGATGAGATAGGAACAACATCAATTGGATTGTCAAATGAGCTAGTCAACGGCTTCATCTTCTTCGGAGCTGAAGAATTTGTTGATGCCTTCCTTTTCTTCACAGTTGCACACTCTACAGCCTTGGTCTTCTTCACATCTGATGCAGATGGAAGGATTGGAGTTGGGGTAGGTGCAGAAGGAGCAGAGGAGTTTGGTTCAACAACTTCAGGCACAACTGATGCAGTTGCCCTGACTTCTTTAGTTTCTTCAGGTGCAACACTAGTGGTTGCCCTGGCAATTTCTTCAGCGGCTGGAATGCAGTCATCAGCCCTGGTACTCTGAGTTTCTTTAGCAGCCTGATTATCATCAGCGGTGCTAGCATTTTCTTCAATAGGCTGAGCATATGCTTCAGCCTAAGGACATTCTTGTTGCGTTGGGGCTGCAACATTAGAAGTGAAGCTTTTAGTTATCTTTACAAATCTTACTTTGGCTCCTAGCCAGTTAGCATAGTAGCGATCAAATTCATCACTCAGTTTCTTGATCTCAGATTGAAGAGAAACAAGTTCTTCAGGTGAAAGCGTCAGAACATTTTGCTTCAGAAAGCGCTCTTTTTGTATTGTGCTTTCTTCACCTTCCTCCCCTGTTCATATTTTCATTTTTCTTCATCAATGAAGTGAGTCAGCACATGACTTTGACCAGGAGTGAGGTTCATCTCCGGCAGAGGTGTGTTGGGATCCTTGTGCCATAGGTCAATGAAGTCTAGGATCAACTTAGGATCCAGCATTAGTGGCACATTACTGCCTTTGGCTCTAGCGGCCCTGTGATGTCTATCTCTGATGATTTCAGCAAGTTCTTCATCATCAGCTTCGTCGTCGTCAGACGGTACTTGGAAGGTGACTTGATTATTTTGAGGACTTGGTTTAGTGCCTCGTCCAGCAGTGGCCTTTTTCTTCAGCAAAGAGGGGCTAGTTGAGGAATTGAGTGCAGCTGAAGAACTAGCAGAAGCTCCTGAGGTAATAGAGATGCCCTTTGTCCGTTGGCACGAGGCGAGATGCGCAGGTGCTGAGGATTTTGACGGAGGAGCTGAGGACTTTGGAGGAGCTGGAGCAGCTTGAGGGGTTGGTCGTGAGGGCTTTGAAGAATCTGGCCGTGAGGGCATTGCTGAGGAACTTGGCCATGAGGGCATTTGGGGTGAAGCACTTGGCCTATGAGCAGGCTTCTTGGTCATGACCTTCTTTGGCTTGCTTGCAGAGGCCTCAGACATGGTAGCAGCAGCAGCAGAGTCTTCATTAAATTTTCTCACTGCCTCCTTAGCTATTTTGGATAGCTTGGCCTGGCGTTTGGCCTATTCATCAGGAAAAATCCTCACCATGCTTGAGGCTGGTGAGAACTGCTTCTTGGCCAGGTGCCAATGGAGGTCTTGGGCATGGAGGATTAAGAGCGAATTTCTTCATATACTTGGGAGTAACATATCTGTACTCCCTCCATTCCCATGCCCATCTCCTCTCTATTCTTTGTATGCGCACCTTGCGCTGATTTTTGTCCTCCTTGCCAAACTTGGCCTCATCAGGAGTGCAATAGTCCTCGTATATGTCATCAGGGATTTCGAAAGCAGTATTGACCTTAGGCCTCTTTCCTCCCTTTGTGGCTTCTTACCGTCAGCCACTTTCTTCAGCTGAGGAATTTGAGCAATGGAATTCTCTGAAGAGGTGTGCAACTTTTCTTCAAGGAACGCTGCAAATGATATAAGTTGATGAGAACCTAGTTATTCAGCAGCGGACATGTGTACCTATGAACATAGTATAGTTGCAAGGAATTTGGAGAGGTCATATGCATTCTCAAAAGGTTTTGCAATAAGAACAAGTTCGTGGAATTTGACCAGATGAGTCTTGAGGAATTTCACTAAGCATTCTTTGACTTAGGTTCTAGAGTTGTACAGATTGAAAAATCCACACAATTGAGGAATCTTGAAGAAAAATGTTGCTTAGGGAAAGAGATCAAGAACAAATGTTATGTGAGGTGTTCATAGTGTGAAGATTTGAGGAATAAACACCTTTCGAAGATTTGAAGAAAACATTTGAATCAAAGAGGGCAGTAAAAGTAACTTTTAATTACCCTGGACGAAGAACACGACAAACTGGGAAGTGTAGATGTGAAACTCGTCAGTCTAGATCTTCCACGCCCTAACTTGGCAAAGGAAGACAGCTACGGCGGCAGCGGAGTGAAGAAATCCGCAGCCGGCGCAAGTACGACGGCGACGAGGTCGAGGCAGTGAAGCTCTTCCTCACCGGCGACGATGATGTAGCGGCGGCGCTAGGTTTTGGGAAGCTCGAGCGGGAGTGATATCGAGCGGAGTAAAAATGAAGTGAGGAGGGAGAGGGGTATTTATAGCCGAGGTGAAAAACTGTTCGCCCGAAGAAATTGGACGAACGTGCCCCTGACCCTTCTCATTCGTGTGACATGTGTCACCCACGTACTGAGAGGTGCGCTTTTGTGAGATCATGGGTGAGTGGATAAGTATTATCATGGAATGTGGAACAGTTTGAGTGGCAAAAACCGAAAATTTAGATAGGATAAGTTTAAAGTTCCTTCGCAACTTCTTCAGCTGTCAAGGACACAGTGAAGATTTTGAACGAGTTTCAAATAGAACGCACATGAGGAATTTGTGAATAGACTGGGTTGAGTTTAGCATAGAGGGGGAAGGGTCCGATCACATTCACTTAGCAGAAAAGTCAACATGAAGAATAGCAATAAGTGAATGTTGTAGAGGACATAAATTCATATATATATATATATATATATATATATGTATATATATCCAATGAAGAAAAACGACGGAAATGGTGAAGACATTGCAAATTTGAAGAAATTGAACAACTGAGGAATTTCAAAACTGAGAAAAACTCAAATTCAAGATTTTCAACTTTTGGTGGTGGCGTGACCCACCGTATAAGAATGAAGATTTCAGACACCACGTACAATTATCGTATGGTTCTGAGAATTAAATTCTTCGTTAATTTCTTCACACTTAGAGGGTTAGTCTTCATTGGTTGAAGAAAAATGTTACTTCGTGTGTTGCACATCTAAGTCATCAATTTTGCATAAGTATTAGGATGTGTGTCCTTTTCAAAGGACATTCAAAGATTCTAAGATATTTATCTCACACCGCAACTTGCAAAATCTCTTCTCATCCAAGGGCTTAGCGAAGATATCGGCTAGCTGTTCTTCAGTCTTCACATGCTCAATAGAAATGTCGCCCTTCAACACATGGTCACAAAGAAAATGATGACGAATCTGAATGTGCTTTGTCTTCGAGTGCTGAACTGGGTTGTGAGCAATCTTGATGGGACTCTCATTGTCACAGTAGAGTGGCACATTGTTCATGTTGACGCTATAGTCCTTGAGAGTTTGCTTCAGCCATAGCAGTTGAGCACAACAAGAACCAGCAGCAATGTACTGAACTTCAGTAGTAGACAGTGATACACAATTCTATTTCTTCGAGGACCAACAGACCAAAGATCGTCCGAGGAAATGGCATGTGCCAGATGTTGACTTGCGGTCCACACGATCACCAGCGTAGTTAGAGTCTGAATATCCAATGAGATCAAAAGCCGAGCCCTTAGGGTACCATAATCCAAGTGTTGTAGTGTGATCTAGATATCGAAGAATATGCTTCACAGCCTTATGGTGTGATTCCTTTGGTGTAGCTTGAAATCGGGCACACATGCAAACACTAAGCATAATGTCTGGCCTAGATGCACATAAGTACAATAAAGAACCAATCATGGAGTGGTATACCCTTTGATCGAAGTTAATACCATTTTCATCAGTGCATAGATGGCCATTTGTGGGCATAGGGATTTTGACTCCTTTGCAGTCTTGCATGCCGAATTTCCTTAATACACCCTTGAGGTATTTCTCCTGAGATATGAATATGCCATTGTGTTGTTGACGAATGTGAAGACCTAAGAAGAATTTCAATTCTCCGATCATAGACATTTGGTATTCTTCACTCATCATATAGGTAAATTCATCACTATAATGTTGGTCTGTACAGCCAAAAATGATATCATCAACATAAATTTGGCACACAAACAATTCACCATCATAAGATTTAGTGAAAAGAGTTGGATCAAGTGAACCGGGTTTGAAGACTTTCTTCATGAAGAATTCTTTCGAAGTATCATACCACGCCGAGGGGCCTGCTTGAGGCCATAGAGGGCCTTATTGAGTCTGAAGACTTTGTCAGGATGCTTTGGGTCTTCAAAACCTGGGGGTTGAGCAACATATACTTCTTCCTCAAGCTTACCATTGAGGAATGCACTTTTCACATCCATTTGATATAAGATGGTATCATGATGGTTAGCATAAGCAAGTAATATGCGAATAGCTTCAAGTCTAGCAACAGGTGCAAAAGTTTCATCAAAGTCAATTCCTTCAACCTGTGTGTAGCCTTGAGCTACAAGCTGTGCCTTATTCCTCACCACAAGGCCATTTTCATCTTGCTTGTTGCGGTAGATCCACTTTGTGCCGATGACATTGTGCTTGCGAGGATCTGGACGTTTGACTAGTTCCCAGACGTTGTTGAGCTCGAATTGATGTAATTCCTCTTGCATAGCTTGAATCCACTCAGGCTCCAAAAATGCTTCATCTACCTTGGTGGGCTCTGTGATAGAGACGAAAGCAAAGTGCCCACAAAAGTTAGATAAGTGTGAAGCTCTTGAGCGTGTGAGAGGACCTGGAATGTTGATGTCGCTGGTGATTTTCTCAATCTGCACTTCATTAGCGACACGAGGATGAGCTGGTTGTCCTTGAGGAATTTGATTAGCATTTTCTTCAGCACCATTTTCCTTAGGTGCATCAGCATGACGTTCTTCATGTTCTGGGATGACTTCTTCAGCAAATTCTTCGGTAGGAATGACATCCTCAGTAGCCTTGGACTTAATAGATTCCTCAGGAGGTATTTCGTCTGTCACAGGAGGTAGGTGCTTTCTTTGTGAGCCATTAGTCTCATCGAACCGCACATCTACAGTTTCAACAACCTTGTGGTGATAGGTGTTGAAGACTCTGTAGGTGTGCGAGTCCTTACCATAACCGAGCAAAAAACCTTCATGTGCTTTCAGTGCAAATTTAGAACTGTGATGAGGATCTCTAATCCAACATTTAGCACCAAAGACTGAAATAACTCATATTGGGTTTCTTGTCTGTGAGGAGTTCATATGTAGTCTTCTTGAAGAATTTGTGAAGATATACCCTGTTGATGATGTGGCACGCAGTATCAATTGCCTCAGGCCAGAAGTGAGTAGGCGTCTTGTACTCATCAAGCATAGTGTGAGCCATCTCAACAAGAGTCTTTTTCTTGCGCTCCACGACGCCATTTTGCTGAGGAGTATAAGGAGCAGATAACTCATGAGTAATACCAAGTTCATCAAGATAGTCATCGAGACCAGAATTCTTGAACTCAGTTCCATTGTCACTTCTGATGTGCTTGATCTTCACGCCAAAGTTGGTTGAAGCCCTCGAGGAAAATCGTTTGAAGACTTCCCGCACTTCAGTTTTGTAAGTGATGATATGCACCCATGTATATCGAGAATAATCATCAACAATGACAAAGCCATATAAAGATGCAGCATTAGTAAATGTGGCATAGTGAGTAGGGCCAAAGAGATCCATGTGAAGAAATTCAAATGGACGAGTGGTAGTCATGATGGTCTTTGAGGGATGCTTGGCCTTGGTCATCTTTCCAGCTTCAGAATCTCCGCACAAATGGTCCTTGAGGAATTTGACACCCTCGATGCCAATGACATGCTTCTTCTTCACGAGCGTGTGCAAGTTCCTCATCCCAGCATGACCAAGTCGTCGATGCCATAGCCAGCCTTTTGAGGCTTTTGCAAGTAGACATGTATCATGTTGTGGTCCTGTGGAGAAATCAACAATATACAAATCTCCTCTCCTAAAGCCTTCAAAGACTTTGGAATTGCCAGCTTCCATGATCACAACACAACAATACTTGCCAAAGACAACAGCCATATCAAGATCACAAAGCATTGAGACAGACATGAGGTTGAACACTAAGGACTCGACAAGCATGACTTTGTCCATGTGTCGATCCTTTGAGATTGCAACCTTACCTAGACCCAGTACCTTGCTTTTTCCTTCGTCAGTGTAGGTGATATGCTTTAGAGGTGATGGAGATAAAGCAGTGTTCATCAATAATCTCCTTTCACCAGTCACGTGATTTGTACATCCACTATCGAGGACCCACTCAGTCGATTTGGGTTGATCATCCTGCAGATGAATTAGTGCAGCTTACGAACTCATATAGTTCATTAGTGAAGATTATGATATCAATTTTATCAGATCAATTTCATCAGGCAATAGAACAGATAAAGCAGTATGAGGATGTGAGAAATGAAAATGCATTTCTTCATTATTAGCTTGCGTCCTTTCAAGCATATTCAGGTCTCCAGCAAATTCTTCAGACGTTTAAGTTCGTCTGGAGAGCTGACCCTGCATAAGAGATTAGTTCTTTTTCTTCACCACCCACATCTGAAGGGGTGGTAAAGAGTTCATCATTCTTCGAGCTCCATAAGAGAGAGGTGGCATGATGCCAATCCACTTCATTTCTCATAAGAGGGATTAGGGTAAGCATAGGAGTAAGCAGAGAAATTCTTAGAGGATTTATGAACATAATGATTTGAAGAATAATGCACATATACATAATCCTTTGTCACACCCTAGCTAGTTCAAGCATTAGAGTGTGCATCATGTTTAATTTCCTTTTAAGTTTGAAATGGGGAAGGCAGAAACCCCCAACACACCCCCCTAGAAACAACTAGGGTTTACTAAAATTATTTTCAATGAACCTGAAATGCCCTTCTAAAAAGTTCACCCTCTTTGTCTTGGGTTAGAACCTCTGGCAAAATTGGTGCACAATTTTCTAGGTCAATAGAAGGTCATTGAATTAAATCATAAGTATTTGATTTTGGGCATTTAAATGCTATAAAATAATTTAGATGCTCAAATAATTCCGGAAATAAATGTTTGCTGTTGGAAATATTCTAAACAGAGCCCACATTTATTTTCAGGATTTTTGGAAATGTTTTAGTATTTTTAATAAAGCCCAACAGTTGCAGTTAAATAGAAAAACAGAAACAAAACAAAAAAAGAGAGAGGGAAGCCACCTGGGCCTTACCTGTGCTGGCCCAGCCCGCCTGGCTCGGCCAGCCAACTGGCCTTGCCAGTCGTCATCCTCCTCCCGCCAGAAGGACGAGGAGCACGTGGCCGGCGCCCGCGGCCACACGCCGGCCACCTCCTGCTTCTGCCGACGCCCTGGAGACGTCCAGGGATGCCACGCCGACCCCCACGTCCCCCTCTCATCCTCCCTCACTCTCCCCCTCGTCTCCCTCACCCTCTCCCGCGATGGCCGAGCGCGGTCCTTGCCGCTGTTCGCCGTAGACGTCACCAGAGCCACCCCCTCGCCCCTCCGACAAGCCCAATAGCTCCGCCTCATCGCCCTGGACCTCTTCACTGTCCCACGCGAGTCCAAACACCGCCGAACGCCGTCTTCGCCCTTTTCTTCAACCTCGGGCACCCGAGCCATCTCCGGTCGATTCGGCGCCGCCAGGACCTCCCCGAGCTCGCTGACCCCCTCTCCGACCCCGCTGTGAGCTCCTCTTCCTCTTCCCCTAGCTCTCGTGCTCGTTTGGCCTCTGTAGTCGCCACTTCCACCGCACCCGAAAGCTCCCTGCCGCCAGACATGGCGCCGTCGTGGCTAGAGCCACAGTGGCTCGAAGCCAAGCTCACCCTTGTGCTCAGCGCAGCACCAGGAGCCCGTAGCACCATTCCACGCGCCTCGCCGTGCCCCGCAGCCTCGGGTTCGACACCTCGCCCGAACTCCGGCGGCCACCAAGGTCGTCACCGGCGACGTTTCTGACCACCCTAGCTCCACCCACTGCCACCACTCGATGCGGCTCGCTCCCAGCTATGCGTAGAAGCTCTCCGCCGTTGTTTTGGTTGCCGGATCCCGAAACCCGCAGCCCTCCGCCGCGTCTGGCCTGCCGACAGCTAAACGCCGGCAGGCTTTGACCCGTTGACCGGTGGGTTTGACCGCTGACGTGGACTGGGTGGGCCCAGGTTGATCCCCTGATTCAATGACAAGTGGCCCCCCCTCTGCTAACTAAATCAAATTAGTTTTAACTAAAAATAATTAGTTTAATTAACTACTAACACGCGGGACCCACCAGTCAGGTTTGACCTGGACACCCCCGTTGACCACTGACGTCACCCTGACGTAATACTGACGCAGTAATTAAATTACTGGAATTATTCTTATACAGGAAATTCCAGAAAATAGTCAAAACTTCTAAAAATCATAGAAAATCAACCATAGCTCCAAATGTAAAGATTTATATATGAAAAATGATCAGAAAAATTCAATCTATCCATCTGTAATGGTTTCATGCATGAAAAAACAAGTTAACCTTGCTGTTTAAGCAGAATAAGGTAATGCACTGATGTGGCTATGTTAAATGAACTAACATTTGAACCTTTGGTTCAAATAAGCACATTCCTTTCTGTTATAGCTTGCATTAGGCCAAGACACATTCATATTGCCATGTCATAGCATGCATCATATTGTTGCATATCGTCATGTGTTGATTGTGTTCCGATGTGTTCTTCGTGGTAGGTTCTGCCTCCGAGGATATTCACGAGTATCCAACTGAAGGGCAGTATCCCACTACCACTCCATCAAGCAAGCAACCCATTGATCATTCCGATACAAACCCATGTTCTCGCTTCTGCTCTTGTTTACTGCATTAAGACAACGCGATCCAAACTGCTGTGTGCTACGGTAGCTGAACCCTTATCCTCTGCATGACCTGTCATTGCCACAGCAACTAGATGAAACCCACTAGCATGTGTAGGAGTTGATTGAGCCATGTATGTGATTCCTACCTTGCTATGCCTGCTATGCTTAGAGTTGTGTCAGATCTGGTTCATCTGGGTGATGGGCTAGAGTGAAATGCTTATGCCGGTAATGTGAGGGATGTGTTGAACATGTTTTGGTAAAGGTATCGATGAGAGGCCATGTAGGAGTACATGGTGGGTTGTTTCATTGAGGCCATCCATAAGAACTGAGATCTGTATGTGTGATTTAAGATGCAGTTACTATCGTACATTGGGCCGAAACCAATGGACCCTCTCGACTTCTTAATCACCCTAGTACTCTGTCCAGGAGTTGCAAATAGTTTCTGGTGTTTGTAGGTTATGTGTTGGCGACTGTGCGTAGCGCTGACCCTAGGGGTGGGCTATGTTGCGGTAGATACACAGTGGCACGATGTACCGAGTCACCCGTTTGGTGTCTCGGGAACCCTGTTCACATCGTTCGGGGCCGTAAGTGGAAACCTCGGTCGGACTCCCTGCGGATGGAACATGGATAGGCGATAAACCTGGACTAGAGACTTAAGTGTTTAGGTAGGCCGTGGCCGACACCCTCGCTGGGCTTCCGCTTGAAGGTTGCCAAGTACATGTCGTGTAAACGGTGGTAAGTGGTGAAAGCGTGTATGAAGAAGTACACCCCTGCAGGGTATAAAACTATTCGAATAGACGCGTCTGCGGTAAAGGACTACTTGGTTGCCTATGCAGTTCATAGACAAGTTAATGGATACTACTAAAAGACTCAAGATAAGTGTGAGTACTGAGGATGGCCCTCTCGTAGGATGACGAGGGAGGATCCCCGGTGGAGTATTGTGTTGGTGAGTAGTGGACTCGTGTGCGAAAACTATTTTACTGGTGGAGTTCCGTAGGATAGCTTAGCCAAGAGTCAAAGCTGGCTTGCTGCAATAACCCCACCACCTTCTTGAGAATAAGCATGTATACTAGGTTCTGATGTAGGACTTGCTGAGTACCCTTGTACTCATGTTTGCTTAATTACTGTTTTTAGACAACAACACCGCCCCCTCTGATGGGTTCTATGTAGACCTTGACGTCGACGAGTGACTAGCCACCCAGGTGGTGATCCTGGCCATGGAGGGCCTATGTAGATAGATAGGCTTCGAGAAGCCTTCTTTCTTTCTAGAGTCTGTACTCAGACTAGTTGCTTCCGCATGTGCTTGTATGATTGTATGACTTGAGTGTCGGGTCATGTGACCCCTATCTGTATGAACTTGTTATGTATGGCTCCCTGGAGCCTTTAAATAAAGTACTTGAGTTGTAGAGTTTTGTTGTGATGCCATGTTGTATGTACTCATATCGGGCATATTGTGTGTATGATTGAAATGGTTGGTATGAGTGGGATCCGACAATCTAGTTGTTTATCCTTGGCAGCCTTTCTTATGGGGAAATGTAGTCTAGTGTTCCTCGAGCCATAGTAGTCCGCTACAGCCCGGTTCACCGGAGTCCTGCTAGCCCAGCACTACTGTTCAGGACACTTGACTGGCCGGCATGTGTTTCACTTCGTTCCTATGTCTATCCCTTCGGGGAAATGTCATGCGGTGATATCCGGAGTCCTTCCTAGCCTGATATAGCACGGGTTCCCCGGAGTCCTGTTAGCCCAGTGCTACAACCCGGAATCACTCGCTGATGACCGACATGCTCGATGTGATTCATGTATGTCTGTCTCCATAGGTCTGTGCCGCTTTGGGTTCACGACTAGCCATGTCAGCCCGGGTTCTCTGTCATATGGATGCTAGCGACACTATCATATACGTGAGCCAAAAGGCGCAAACGGTCCCGGGCCATGGTAAGGCGACACCCGTGGGATACCGTGCGTGAGGCCGCAAAGTGATATGAGGTGTTACTAGCTAGATCGATGTGACTTGGAATCGGGGTCCTGACAGCGTTGGCATCAGAGCCGGACTGCCTGTAGGTTCGTTGAGCCAAACTGGTCGATGTCGAGTCTAGAAATGCTTTAGTTATATGTAGGGGAATTGATTGTGGGAGGGAACGTAAGGGTCTTTTACTCCTTTACCCTATGCCTCTGATCTGAGTCATTCTCTTCCCATTCAACGTGGGTTAAGGACTGGGCTCTCTTCTTCTATCAGGTTCATGTGTTACTAATTCGTAGTAGCTTATAGGATTGTTGTTACAAGCCCCAGTTAAGTTTCTACTATTTTAGTATGTTGCTAATTGGATCAGAACCTTGATATGATGTTGTTGAGTGGTATTGCGAACTGTTGTGGATGTCTCAAATCTTTTTCTGAGCATTTACAGCTGTTATGCTGTCTAATTTTCCCTAGAAATTCTGATGTCTTTGCATTGTGGTTGTGCTTTCAGATGGCCAACCGTGTTCAAAACCAAGTGGTTCGCCTGACCCGGTGCCTCGACGTGCCCGGTCATACTGCTATGTTAGTCCGGTTAATGATCGAGACGGGTTACCGTTGGTATCCCGAATACACCGTTGAAGAGCAATTCCGAGACTTTAATCAAAGCCAATATTTCTGCACCGTCAGGATATTTCCTTCTTATCCTGGATCTACTGAGCCCCTTCACTGTTCCTATGGACTCGGGGTTACTGTTGAGATGGCTGTGCAGGATGCTGCCTATTCCATGATGACCATCATGCGAGTCCGGACTGGCCTGCTTCGGAACACCAACATCCGCTACATGCTAGCTTCACTTCCGGGAGCGCAAGGGTATCTTCAAGCTATCTATGCTGACTCCACTCAGGGGGACTCATTAACGCGTACCACTGCCGAGATGCTCGAAGATAAGGACCGAGAGAATCGGGCCTTGAGGCTGGAGCTTTTCAATACCCTGCTGATCATTGGGCCACATTGACTCGGTTTGCACCTGCGGTGCAAGCTAGATGTATGGATACAAGGGATCTATATCCTGTGAGATCAGCTCTGCCAGACATGGTGGATTGGCGTGATGTGCGAGGCATCACCCCACCCCGTGGTCCCCGCAGGCCACAGTTTGTTGGTGCAAGACCTCATCCTAGCCCCTATGGTCCACAGGCTCCTCAGGACCGTCTGTTCCCGGATGATCACGTTGAACTTCCAGGCTATGGGGGTGACTTCTATGAGGACTACTACGGAGCTGTCTGAGTTAGTAGTAGTACCACTAGTATTGTAATCGTTGTATCTTCACTGTCCTGCGTGACTTGTGGACTACGACATGGTGTGTAATCAATTCCGGAGGTGTAGTCAAATAATGTATAGGAGCTTAGAATGCCTCCGATGAGATGTAACGTCTTCCATCATAGTTGTACTGTAGCTTGGGCTTGTACTAAACTATGTATGATGTGTATGACTGTTGGTATATATATGGCAGTCTTATATTACCATGACATACGGATGAACATCTCTGCATTCCGTGTTATCCATTACATTCCGCACTTCCTTGCTAAGCTTGAGCCATCCTTATCTAAACCGTTGTCTTGTTTTCTCCTAGGATGGTCAACACCCGCAGCAACCCTACTGCCTCGGAGCAGGGGGAAGCCAGTGCAGCTAGGGGTGAAAATCTGCCTCACCCGCCTTCTCTGGCCGAAGTAATGCTGGAGGCGGAAAGAAACAAGCGTGAGACTAACCGCGTGCTAGAGCGGATTGAGCAGAACACTGCATACCATCCGCGAAATGACTTGGTGTCAATCAATGACTTTATCAAGCTGTACCCACCAAAGTTTAACCATTCCATCAAGCCCCTCAACGCGGATGACTGGCTTCACAGCATCACTCTCAAGCTACGTTCTGCCAACGTAGCCGAAGCTGACAAGGTTACTTACGCTTCCTACCATCTTGAAGGCCCTGCTAGCCTATGGTGGGAAAATTTTGAAGCTATGCGCCCGATCGGCCAAATCACTACTTGGGCTGAATTCAGTGAGGCTTTCCGTGAGCATCACATTCCGGAAGGTCTCATGGATCGCAAGAGGGAGGAGTTCTGCAACTTCACCCAAGGAAGACTGACTGTGGATGCTTATAGTCGTGAATTTGGGAATCTGGCATGTTATGCCCCTGAAGAGGTATCTACTGATGCTAAGAAGCAGGCAAGGTTCCGCAAGGGACTTAGCCCTGAGTTTCGCCGCGATCTTCGTCTGCACGAGTGCACCTCCTTTCAGAAGTTGGTCAATAAAGCCATCAGTGCTGAGACATGCCAGACTGATTATGACGCTTCACGCAAGCACTCCCTTGGTTTTGGCTCTTCATCCGGCTCTGGAGATCAGAAGCGCCGGGTGTGGCTTCCAAGCACGACACTGCCACCCAGGTTCATCCCGAGGCCATCCTTTGAGGCACCTCATCCCAACCAGCAATTTGCACCGCCCAAGCCCTATGGTGGCCCCGCTGCTAATGCTGCTCCACGCCCCAATGTGGTGACATGCTTTAAGTGTGGAGAGTTGGGTCACTATAGCCGAGAGTGTCCCCAGAACAACAACCCCATTCAAACTGGAAAGTCCGTTGGCCGTGGTAAGCCTGCGGGAAAGACATTATACGCCAAGCCGGTCACCACTGCCCGTGGCCATGTCGACAATGTTTCAGCCGAGGAGGCTCATCAGGATCCCAACGTCGTCCTTGGTACGCTCCTTGTTAACTGCCATCCGGCATCTGTTCTTTTCGATACTGGAGCATCTCATTCATTCATATCCGAGAACTATGCTTGATTGCATAACACGACATTCTGTGACATGCCCACTTCCATGGTAATTCAAACTCCGGGTTCCAAATGGCAGACTTCTAGAGTAAGCCATGGGAACGAAATTCTTGTCGATAGACTTGTCTTCCTTGCATCCTTAATAGCTCTCAAGTCCACGGACATAAACATCATCTTGGGTATGGACTGGATGTCAGCTCATTATGCTAAGATTGATTGTGCCACTAGAACCGTTCAACTTACTCACCCATCGGGCAAGACAGTCAATGTCTTAACTCAAGTGGCCAAGCGCCAACTTTACTCCCTAAATGCCAACCCCCTTCCAGACCTTGAGGATGTTCCGGTAGTCCGAGACTTTCCGGATGTCTTTCCAGAAGAATTGCCAGGTGTTCCACCTGACAGGGATGTCGAGTTTGTGATAGACCTTGTTCCAGGAACCGTACCAATTTCTAGAAGACCCTACAAGATGGCACCCTTAGAACTAGCCGAGCTTAAAAACCAACTCGATGAGTCCTTGAAAAAGGGTTTCATCCGTCCTAGTTCCTCTCCTTGGGCTTGCCCCATCCTCTTCATCAAGAAGAAGGATGGAACGGATCGAATGGTTGTAGATTATCGACCTGTCAATTTGCTCACCATCAAGAACAAATATCCGCTTCCCAGGATCAACGATCTGTATGATCAGCTCGCTGGATCCTTAGTCTTCTCCAAGATGGATTTGAGGTTGGGCTACCATCAAATCAAAATCAGAAACGGGGAAATTCCCAAAACGGCCTTTGTTACTCGTTATGGCCAATACGAGTACACCGTTATGTCCTTCGGTTTAACCAATGCCCCAGCTACCTTCTCCCGGTTAATGAACTCGGTTTTCATGAAGTACTTGGATAAATTCGTCGTAGTATACCTCGATGACATACTCATCTACTCCAAGAATGAAGAGGAACATGCCGAACATCTAAGGCTGGTATTGATGAAACTTCGAGAGCATCGCCTTTATGCCAAATTCTCCAAGTGTGAATTTTGGTTGCCAGAAGTGACCTATCTAGGCCACGTAATCTCTGGCAAGGGTGTTGCTGTCAATCCCGAGCGAGTTCAAGCCGTCCTTGATTGGACTCCACCTAAGACGGTCAAGCAAGTTCAGAGTTTCCTTGGCTTAGCGAGCTATTGCCGCCGCTTCGTTGAGAATTTCTCGAAGGTTGCTAAACCTCTAACTGAACTCCTCAAGAAAGATAAAAGGTTCGAGTGGACTCCACAGTGCGAGTTCAGCTTTCAGGAACTGAAAAGACGCCTGACATCTGCTCCCGTACTGGTACCACCAGATTTCTCCAAGGACTTTATTATCTATTGCGACGCCTTGCGACAAGGACTAGGTTTCATACTCATGCAAGATCGTCAGGTAATTGCCTATGCTTCACGGCAATTACACCCACATGAGGAAAATTATCCCACACATGACCTAGAGCTTGCAGCTGTAGTCCATGCACTTAAAACTTGGCGACATTACCTCCTCGGTAATTGTTGCGAGATCTTCACCGATCACCAAAGTTTGAAATATATCTTCACCCAACCAGATTTGAATCTCAGGCAAAGACGTTGGGTCGAGTTGATCTCGGATTACGACTTAGGAATAACTTACACCCCGGGCAAAGCCAATGTCATGGCTGATGCGCTAAGCCGTAAGTCCTATTGTAACAACCTGATGTTACAACAAAGTCAACCACTTCTCCATGAGGAATTTCGTAAGCTAAATCTTCACATTGTTCCTCGAGGATTCCTATCCACCCTGGTGGCGAAACCTACCCTTATGGATCAGATCATCAAGGCATAGAAGGTAGATCCGGGAATCTTCCGTATTAAGAGAAACATTAAGAAAGGAGTCACGAATTGTTTCTCCATTGATGATCAAGGTGTCGTATACTTTGGAAATCGCCTAGTGGTTCCAAAGGCACGAAACCTGAGGTGGCTGTTCCTTAAGGAAGCTCATGAATCCCCTCTCACCATTCATCCCAGTAGTACCAAAATGTATCAAGACCTACGCCAGAGGTTTTGGTGGACTAGGATGAAGAGAGAAATCGCTCAATACATTGCTAATTACGACGTTTGTCGTCGTGTTAAAGCAGAGCATCAACGGCCTGCTGGCACCCTTCAACCTTTGGCTATTCCTGAATGGAAATGGGATAAAATCAATATGGATTTCATCACTGGGTTTCCCAGGACCAAGAGAGGGAATAATGCCATCTTCGTCGTGATCGACCGACTTTCCAAAGTAGCCCACTTTCTACCTATTCGTGAGAGTATCACCGCTAGCCAGCTAGCCGATTTATACATCTCCCGAATAGTGTCTCTTCATGGTGTCCCATTGGAAATTAACTCAGACCGTGGGAGTCTCTTCACCTCTCGATTTTGGGAAAGTTTCCAAAATGCTATGGGAACTCGTCTCTCTTTTAGTACCGCCTTCCATCCTCAATCAAGTGGTCAAGTAGAGCGAGTCAATCAAATTCTGGAAGATATGCTCCGAGCTTCTGTTATCTCATTCGGAATGAGTTGGGAGAAATGCCTTCCATTCGTGGAGTTTGCTTATAACAATAGTTATCAAGCCAGCTTGGACAAGGCTCCTTTCGAAGTTCTCTATGGACGAAAATGTCGAACGCCTCTTAACTGGTCAGAAACCGGGGAAAGACAACTCTTTGGCCCGGATATGATTCAGGAAGCAGAGGAGCAGGTTCGCGTTATTCGTGAGAAATTGAAAACAGCCCAATCTCGTGAAAAGAGTCAATATGATCGTAAACATAAGCTTATGACTTATGAAGTCGACGAGAAGGTTTACCTTTGGGTTACCCTGTTAAAGGGAACCCATCATTTTGGTATCAAAGGCAAATTGGCTCCTCGTTACATTGGACCCTTTCGCATTCTGGCCAAACGAGGAGAAGTTGCCTACCAATTGGAACTACCTTTGCATCTTTCTAGAGTTCACGATGTCTTCCACGTTTCACAACTCAGGCGTTGCTTCGCGGATCCTATCTGTGGAGTGGACCACGAAACACTTGATCTACAAGATAACCTCTCCTATTGAGAATATCCCGTTCGAATCCTTGATCAAGCCGAGCGTACCACTCGACGTCATAATATCAAGTTTCTCAAGGTTCAATGGTCACACCATTCTGAGAAAGAAGCCACTTGGGAAAGGGAGGATCGTCTTCGACTCGAGTACCCCACCTTCTTTCTAGAGGATCCTAAATCTCGGGACGAGATTCTTTTGAGTGGGGGTGAGTTGTCACACCCTAGCTAGTTCAAGCATTAGAGTGTGCATTATGTTTAATTTCCTTTTAAGTTTGAAATGGGGAAGGCAGAAACCCCCAACACACCCCCCTAGAAACATCTAGAGTTTACTAAAATTATTTTCAATGAACCTAAAATGCCCTTCTAAAAAGTTCACCCTCTTTGTCTTGGGTTAGAACCTCTGGCAAAATTGGTGCACAATTTTCTAGGTCAATAGAAGGTCATTGAATTAAATCATAAGTATTTGATTTTGGGCATTTAAATGCTATAAAATAATTTAAATGCTCAAATAATTCTGGAAATAAATATTTGCTGTTGGAAATATTCTAAACAGAGCCCACATTTATTTTCAGGATTTTTGAAACGTTTTAGTATTTTTAATAAAGCCCAACAGTTGCAGTTAAATAGAAAAACAGAAACAAAACAAAAAAAAGAGAGAGGGAAGCCACCTGGGCCTTACCTATGCTGGCCCAGCCCGCCTGGCTCGGCCAGCCGACTGGCCTTGCCAGTCGTTGTCCTCCTCCCGCCAGAAGGATGAGGAGCGCGTGGCCGGCGCCCGCGGCCACACGCCGGCCACCTCCTGCTTCTGCCGATGCCCTGGAGACGTCCAGGGATGCCACGCCGACCCCCACGTCCCCCTCTCATCCTCCCTCACTCTCCCCCTCGTCTCCCTCACCCTCTCCCGCGATGGCCGAGTGCGGTCCTCGCCGCCGTTCGCCGTAGACGTCACCAGAGCCACCCCCTTGCCCCTCCGACAAGCCCAATAGCTCTGCCTCGTCGCCCTGGAACTCTCCACTGATGTCGGGTGGTAGGTGCGACATAAGCCAACGGGTGGCTTATCATTGTGGGAGCTAGTAAGACATCGCCGGTGCCTGGAAACGGAATAAGGCGAAGACACGCACGCTGGCAGATCTTACCCAGCTTCGGGGCTCTCCGTGGAGATAACACCCCTACTGCTGCTCTGCGGGGTCTCCGCATGTTCACTAGATGAATCAAGTAGCTACACAACGCTCCTTGAGCTGTTTGGGGGAAGGAGGAAGAAAGGCACGGCTAGCCTGCTTCTTCTTCTTGTGTGGTGTCTAGAAGTAGCAAGGGGTCCAACCCTTTGCATGGGTGCTCCGGGGGGTTTATATAGGCCTACCCCCCGGGGGTACAATGGTAATCCGGCTGGGCGCGGGGCCCAACCGTCTGTGACTGCGCTCGCCGGCTTCTGCGCCGGCTGCTGGGGCCCGCCGGCTGGTGGGTCCCGCCGGCTGCCAACTCCTTGGCAACAGGCAGGCCCCACTGCCAAGGGTCTTGTCGATGGCTAGTTACTGTTGCCTCATCCTGATGACGAGGGCTTCGTCGAGGTAAGCGTGGCTACAGTGCTGCCGTCCTGCGGGCGATTACCGTAGCCTTACCGCGTCTTGTCTCCTTAATGTGGCGTCTTCTTCGAGGGGGGAAGCGAGCCGGCTGCCGGGAGCCGGCCCCGTCTCGGGCCGACTGGGGGAGGCCAGGCCGCCTTCGGGTGTCTCTCTGCCCGAAGGGGCCCACCGCCCGTGGGCCGTACTGGTAGCCCGTCGTAGATGACATCAGGGTCAACATGGCAACAGTGCCACGCCGGACGGGTCATGGCCACTCCGTACGGCGCACTGTGCCAGGCGTGCTCCGGGATTCGGGGGTGGCAGGCTTTACTGTAGCCACACCCCGTCTCATCGCCGCTAGGTGGATACAATTTTGAGGGTACGGTCTCGACCGCTTTATGGGAGCCGGCCTCCTGGAGTCGGCCTTCTCATGGCCGGCTTCATGGAGTCTGCCTTCTCATGAGGGCTAAAGTCGGACCGCCTTCCGAAAGCCGGCCTGGGTTGCAGCCAGCTAGGGGAAGGCGGCCCCATGTCTTGGATTCTTGAGAGCCGGGCGGGCTCGTAACTTTATCAGAAGGGCCAGGGGAAGCCGGCTAGGCTACCCATGGCTATTTACTCCGACAATAGTCCCCGAAGCTGATCGAGCTCCGAGGTGAGCAGGGGGACGAGAAGCTTGGTCAGCTTCCCATCCTAAAGAGCCGGCTTAGCGGGTGTACGCCGACTTCAGAGAGCCCCGCGTCTTGTAGGCGAGAGGAGGGGGGCAACCCATGTGCCGACTAAGAGCCCTCCCGCGGCAACGTGGCGGCGAGATCCTGCGCGCGCACGCGCGCGAAGGGACGCCGCCGCAGGCCCGGGCCCGCCACTCGCGAGCCTTGGTCCGGGCGCGGATCTTCCGTGGCCCACAGGGGCCGCTCGCCTTCTCGAGGCTGTTTTGTTTCGCCGTTAAGGCTCGATAATTGCGGGACGTGGGGAGTGGGCACGATCGATCCCCACACTTCCCCACGCCGCGCCTCCTCGGCTCCGCCACGTGAGCCTATAAGTAGGGGGAGGAGGGAGAGCGACAGAGGTTCACACGCTCCCTCCCGCTCCGCCCCTCCTAACCCTCGTCTTCTTCCTCTCGCTGCCATCGCAGCTTCCTGTCTCAGCGCCGTCGCGCCTCTACACCGCCTCACTCCCATGGCATTGTCAAGCTCGTGGGATGGCTCCAACGTCCATGAAGACCATGTGGAGTTCCTTCGCCAGACCCGGCGCCTGCCCGGCACCGACCGCGTACAGGCCCGCATGGCGCCCGCGAAGGAGATCTCGCCGGCGCCGGAGGAGGGCGAGCGGGTCGTCTTCCGCTCGCACTGCCTGCGCGGCTTCGGCCTCCCGGCGAGCGGGTTTCTGCGCTCTTTCCTGGAGTTCTACAACCTCCAGCCGCATCACCTCATTATGCGGTGATGCTGCTGTTGGCCTTCGTCTCCTTCTGCGAAGGCTTCTTGGGGCTGCTCCCCACGCTGGAGCTCTGGGAGAGTTTTTCCAGAGCAAGCTCGGCACGGTCGTCGCCGGCGTGCCCGCCCCCTGTGGAGCCTTCATCGCCATGAGGAGGCCGAGCGAGAACAACCCGTTCCCGCCCATCCCCCTGATCCAGTCGGTGAAGGTTGGGCAAAGATCTTATTTCTATGTGAAGAACGTCGCCGAGCAAGGAGACTACATCAACCTGCCGGATTACGTAGCCGGCCCGCCGGCTGGGAGGCAGCCCTCGTGGAGCTTCCGGTCCCGGTCATTGTCTCCGGCCGGGAACGCCGCCATCTCCCGGCTTTGGGTGTTGATTCAGTCGGAGGGCTTGCGCGGGGCCGACTTGGTGGCCGCCTTCGTGGAGCGCCGGATCCTTCCTCTCCAAAGCCGGCCCCATATGATGTGTCAGATGAGCGGCCGCTTCGACCCATGCCAGCTGAGCACATGGGAAATGCCCCACGCGGTGGTGGCGCTCATGGTTAACTACATCGCCAACTGTAAGCTCGCCGGGAACTGGCAATACGGCAAGGTGCCGTATTCCCGCGCCAATCCTCCGCCCGTGGTAAGCTTCTCTCTCTATCTTCTTTTTGTCGTCGGCCGGCTTCATGACGGCTGGCTTCTGACCAGTCGGTTCTTTTGAGCAGAACCCTCTTCTTGCGCTGCCGGCCGGGGTGGTGGGGATCGAACGCCAGTATGCCCCCGACCGTACGGTGGACGACGTCGACGACCCGGACTTGGGGGCGGCCGCCATGGAAGACGCCGTCGTGGGGGACAGTGCCGAGCCCGGAGGCTCAAGGTTCACCGCGAGCTTCGAGGACTGGCCGGACGAATTCGAAGCCGAAGGCGGCCCGCTTCCGCAAGGCGGTGAAGCAGCCCCAGGCGGTCTCGGCGTAAGTCTTCAATTGCCTTGCCGCATGCTCGTCATCATTCTCTTTCTCTTTGAATATTCTTCTTAACTTTTCCTTGCTTGCCGGACAGGGTGCCGCTTTCCCTTGAGCGGGGCCCGGGCGGCTCCGTCGTGGGGCCGGCTGGAGGGTCTTCGAGCTCCCGCCGCGTGGACCCCCGTGCCGATCTCAGGGAGGCCACAGAGCGGAACGCCCGCGAAGCGCGGGAGGAACGCGAGGCGGCAGAGAAGGCGGCCGCCCAGGCGGCGAGGGAGCAGGCCGAGGCGGCAGCCAAGGCCCAGACGGAGGTGGCTACCACGGAGACGGAGGCGGAAAGCGCGCGCTGCCAGCCTCCACTGCTCGCCATTCCTCTCCGAGCCGTAGCCCCCGACACCCCCTTGCCCTTGGCGGAGGAGATCGTCCAAGACCCGCCGCTGTTGGAGAGGGGGGAGGACCCCGTGGCCTTGGCGGGGAGAGCGCCGCCAGCAGCGCCAACCGGAGCGGGCCAAGGCGGTAAATCATCAGCGGCGCCAGAGGGGCCGGCCGGAGGTGAGCCGGAGAACGGAGCCGGCCTCGAGGTGCAGCCGGCGACGAGCCGACGCGCAGGGGGAGGCGTCGCTCCGCCGGAGTTGCGACAAGCTGCGGGCGCAGGCCAGTCGGCGGAAGATCTGGAGGCGGCCAGTACTGCCACGTCCGAGTGGACTCCCGGCGGGGGAACTGGCGAGCTGAATATGGCGGCTCAAGGGGTCCGGAGCCGGCTGCAAGCTCAGGCCGCCCTGCTGCAACAGTTCACCCAGGAGTTCTTGTCAACGCGAGCCACTATCCGGGTGAGTCCTTCGTTCTTGGCTGCTTTGCTTTCTTAATTTCTTCCGTGGGGGCGCGTCAGCGCATCCACTGGGTGTAGTCCCCGAGATTCGGGCCGACTGCTGTGCAGTCGGGTCGGATCTTTCTCGACGGCTATCTTACTTTGCTTTTTTCTGAACTTTCAGGAATACCACAACCTTCGTGCTACCGCCTTCAACTCCCAGGCTCAGGAGTTGAGCCGGCGGACCGACGACCTGGCCGACAGCCGAAGTAAGTACTTGGTTTTGTCTGTCTCCTGTGGGGGCGCGTCAGCGCACCCACTGGGTGTAGTCCCCGAGATTCGGGCCGACTGCTGCGCAGTCGGGTCAGATCTTTCTTGGCGACTCTTTTCTTATTGGTTTTTCTTTTTCTTTGTCTTCAGGGGCCAACGCCGACTTGAGGAAGGAGCTCGGCGAAGCGAAGGCCGCCCTTCATACCAAGGAGGCCGAGTGTGCCGCCTTGGTCCAGGAACGGGATCGCCTAGCCAAGAAGCTGGCCGACCAAGAGGAGAGCCACAAAGCGGCCCTGCAGGCGGCGCAGGAAAGCGAACCCGCCTTGATGGCAGAGTATGACATGGCGGCGGCGACCTGGTCTGAGACCCGGCGAGGCCTGGATGAAGGCTTCGGCCGGATCGAGGACTTGATCGACGGTAAGCTGCCTTCCTCGGCCCTCCCCTGCCTCTTGCCGCTTGGGTTTTTTGACTTATCTTGAGCTGTTGCTTGTTGTTTCTTGCAGATTACTTCCTGGGCTAGTCCGCCTTCGCCGCCCAAAGTATTGAGGCCCATTGTGAGGCGCGCCGTCAAGCGGGGGCCGACATTGCGCCGGATGCAAACTGGACCCTTGAGGAGCAGCTCCTGGCTGTCCAGGCACGGTTGCAGCTGGCTCATCGGATGCTTCGCCGGCTCCAATGTGCCGGGGCGCAAGTGTTGGCCGCCCTCTGGCCCGGCGAGACGATCCCCCGCACCCCAAGCCGAACTGCCGACTGGCTGGAAGTCGCAGTTGGTCGCTTCGAGGCTTGGAAAGCGTCAGCGGCCCGCCTCGGAGCCGGGAGGGCGTTGGAATTCGTTCGGGCTTGGTACCCAGGGCTGAGCCTGGACCAGCTGCGCACTTGGCGGATGGAGGCCGACGCGGAGCTGGAGGAGGTGAGGCCGGCTATCGCCCAGCGAGCTTCGACGATCGCCGAGTGCACCGACATCAGTGGTTTCGCACCCGAAATCGATGATGACGGTGTTGCTCAGCCGGAGGAGTGGTTCGGGCTGAACCCGGCGGTGGGCGAGGACTCGGCGGAGGAGATTGCCTCCAGCGACGAGGGCGAAGAAGACGAAGACGAGGACGGCGAAGACGTCGAGCCGGCTGGTGGAACAACCAGCCAACCTCAGGCCGACCGTGCCTCCAGCAACGAGGCGCGTGGAAGCGCGCCCTCTGCGAGAGGCGGCGACCAGGCCGAAGTTCGTCAGCCGGCCGCTCCTTCAGCCGGCACGACCGTCTCCGCCAACCAGTCTAGCTCGTCAGCCGCTCCGCCAGCTTGACCTGCCGTCTTTATCTCTCCTGCTTTGTTGTCTTTGAACAATCTTTGTTAAGTTTTCGCAGTTCCACCCACTAGGGGTGTATCCAAACTATGTTGAATGCTGGCCTCTTGGAGGTCTTTTCATGTAAATATTATCATGTGCATGTTTGGTTTCCATTCGCGTATGCTTTTTTATCCTTAGGCTTTTTCCTTTGCCGCCTTCCCTCTTTGGGGAGGTAAGTACTTGAGCTTTCTTGGATTAAAGTGAAGTGAATGGAAACCGGCCGGCTGGCTACTCTGGTAGCCAGTCGGCGGTGTGAGAAAAACCGGCTTTTGTTATGTTAGCCCGTTAGTCCCTAGCTGTTTTTCGTGTGGGCACCCGTTCCTACCTTTAACTCTTGCCAGCCGGACAGCCAGTTCTTCGAACTGCGACTTTTGGCAAGAGAAGGCTTGAGAGCCGGCACACTACTTGTCTGACTGCGGGTAGGACTTCTAACATAACTCCAGTCGGCCAGTCCCCGAGCCGACTAGTCGAACTCGGTGCCGGACGGAATAAGGAAATGATATGACAAGGTCATAAACATGATACTTTTCATTCATAAATAAGGGATGGCAGTCCCCGAGCCCTCCTCGGGGAGCCTATTGTCTTGTACTTAATACAAAAGTTAGCGTGGTACATACTGCATTTCAACTGTAAAATCTTCGGAGGAGGTTGGCGTTCCATGGTCGTTCCGACTCCTTGCCAGAGTCGTCTCTCTTGCGCGCCTTCGGCTTCTGTGCGTCGATCAGATAGTAGGAGTCATTGCCTAGAGCTCTGCTGATGACGAAGGGGCCTTCCCAAGGGGCTGAGAGCTTGTGCTGGCCGGCTGTTTGCTGGATCAGTCGGAGCACAAGATCGCCCTCTTGGAAGGATCTTGGCCTGACTTTCCGGCTGTGGTAGCGGCGCAGACCCTGCTGGTAGATGGCAGACCGGCTGAGGGCTAACAGCCGGCTTTCTTCCAGCAGGTCGACGCCGTCTTCTCGTGCTTCCTTGGCCTCCGCTTCCGTGTACATGGTTACTCGAGGCGAGTCGAATTCGATGTCAGTTGGGATGACCGCCTCGGCACCATACACAAGGAAGAAAGGGGTGAAGCCGGTTGACTTGTTTGGTGTAGTGCGCAGACTCCAGAGGACAGCCGGCAGCTCATCGAGCCAACAGCCGGCTGAGTGCTCCAGAGGTACGACCAGTCGAGGCTTGATACCGGAGAGGATGAGGCCGTTGGCTCGCTCGACCTGGCCGTTGGACTGCGGGTGGGCGACGGATGCTAAGTCCAGCCGGATACCTTGGGCTGCGCAGAAACGTGCCAAGGCTCCTTTGGCAAAATTCGTGCCATTGTCGGTGATGATGCTGTGCGGCACGCCGTACCGAGTTGTTATGTCTGCGATGAACGTCACGGCAGTCGGCCCATTCAACTTCTTGATCGGCTTTACCTCAATCCACTTAGTGAATTTGTCCACGGCGATGAGCAAATGCGTCATGCCGCCGCGCGCCGTCTTGAATGGGCCCACCATGTCCAGTCCCCAAACGGCAAAGGGCCAAGTGAGGGGAATGGTCTTGAGTGCCGAGGCCGGCATGTGTTGCTTGGAGCTGAAGAGTTGGCACCCCTTGCAATGTTTAACCAATTCTTTGGCATCATCCAAAGCAGTCGGCCAGAAGAAACCATGGCGGAAGGCTTTGGCGACAAGTGATCTTGAGGCCGCATGGTGGCCGCATTCTCCTTGGTGAATGTCTCTGAGGATTGCAATGCCCTTCTCTTGCTCGACGCACCGTTGGAGGATTCCAGTGACACTGTGCTTGAGTAGTTCTCTGTTGACGATCGTGTACGCTCCGGCTCAACGCTGGACTTGTCTTGCTTCTGTTTCGTCAGGCGGCAGGTCTTGGTTTACCAGGAAGTTGAGGATGGACTGAGCCCATAATGGAGCCGCGACTTCTCCTACTGCCAATGTGGCTACTGCTACCAGGGTGGGCGGGCTGGGTGGTGAGGTGCTGGAGTCGGCCGCCGGCTGTAGTGCTGGTGCAGTCCCCGGGCCGGCTACCGCAGTCCCCGAGCCGGCCGCTGAAGTCCCCGAGCCGGCTGCCGAAGTCCTCAAGCCGGCTGCCAAAGTCGCCGGGCCGGCTACGGGGGTCTTGGGGTCGGCTACTTGGTTCTTCGAGTCGGACCCGACCGCATCGGGGTCGGGCGACACGAAGATGGAATCGGATTCCGGAGACGGCTTGATAGACGGCTTGAGGAGGCATTGTAGAGCGACGCCGGCTGGAATTGCTTGCCGAGTGGAGCCTATTCGAGCCAGGGCATCGGCTGGCTCGTTGTCGGCTCGCGGTACGTGGAGGAACTCGCATCCTTCAAAGTATCCGCTGAGTTGTTGGACCAGGAAGCGGTAGCTTGCCATATTCGCATCCTTGGCATCCCAGTCGCCGGATGATTGCTGGACTACCAGGTCCGAGTCGCCATAACATAGGATCCGGCGAATGCCAAGTTCTTTGGCAAGCCGGAGCCCATGTATGAGCGCCTCGTACTCGGCCACATTGTTGGAGGCGGCAAAGTGGATCTGTAGCGTGTATCTGAGCTTGTCGCCTTTCGGAGAGGTAAGGACGACGCCGGCTCCCAAGCCGGTGCGCATCTTGGACCCATCGAAGTGCATGCGCCAATGGGTGGAGTCGGGAGCCGGTGGCAGGTACTGGGTCTCGGCCCAGTCGACGAGAAAGTCGGCCAGTGCTTGGGACTTGATGGCAGTGCGCGGCTGGTAGAAGATCGTGTAAGGGGCCAGCTCGATGGCCCATTTCGCCACCCGGCCGGATGCGTCCCGGCTGCCTATGATTTCGGCTAGCGGGGCGGTGCATACGACCGTGACGGGATGCTCTTGAAAGTAGGGTTTCAGCTTCTTGGAGGTGATGTACACGCCGTAACACATCTTTTGGTAGTGCGGGTAGTTCTGCTTTGAGGCGGACAGCACCTCGCTCAAATAATACACCGGCCTCTGGACCGGCTGGGCTCGGCCTTCTTCTGGGCGCTGGACTACGATGACGGTGCTGACCACCCGGCTGGTTGCGGCGATGTAGAGGAGCATGGGCTCTTTCCCAGTCGGCGCCGCGAGGACAGGCGGCGTGGCCAGCATCTTCTTTAGCTCGTGAAAAGCTTGGTCGGCCTGGTCGTTCCACTCGAAGTGAGTGCTCTTCTTCATGAGGCGGTAGAGAGGGAGAGCTTTCTCTCCGAGCCGGCTGATGAAGCGGTTCAAGGAGGCTAAGCACCCGGTGAACTTCTGAATGTCTCGAAGCTTGGTGGGGATCGCCATTCTCTCGATGGCCTTGATCTTCACCGGGTTGCATTCGGTGCCGCGTTCGGAGACCAGGAAGCCTAGGAGCTGGCCGGCTGGCACTCCGAACACGCATTTCTCGGGGTTGAGCTTGATTTGGAACCGGCGTAAGTTCTCAAACGTTTCCTTGAGGTCTCCCAGGAAGGTGCCGCGCTTCTCCGTATTCACCACGATGTCGTCCACGTATACGTGAGCGTTTCTGCCGAGTTGCTTGAGGAGGCACTTCTGCATGCAACGCTGAAAAGTGGCACCGGCATTTCTCAAGCCGAATGTCATAGTCAGGTAGCAGAAGGCTCCGAATGGCGTGATGAAGGCGGTCTTCAGGCGGTCGTCCGGATCCAACTTTATCTGGTGATATCCAGAGTAAGCATCCAAGAAACTCAACAGCTCGCATCCGGCTATGGAGTCTATCACTTGGTCAATCCTTGGTAGGGCAAAAGGATCTTTGGGGTAGGCCTTGTTGAGGCTCGTGTAGTCTATACACATGTGCCACTTGTTGTTCTTCTTTAGCACAAGGACCGGGTTGGCGAGCCACTCTAGAAAGAAAACTTCCATGATGAAGCCGACCGCCAAGAGCCGGCTATCTCCTCCCCTATAATCCTGCGTTTCTCCTCCGACAGTCGGCGAAGGGGTTGTCTGACTGGCTTTGCGTCCTCTCGAACGTGTAGTTTGTGCTCGGCGAATTACCTCGGAACACCCGACATGTCCTTGGGGGACCATGCAAAGATGTCCCGATTCTCACGGAGGAAATCGGCAAGCTCGCCTTCCTATTTGCTGTTCAGGTTTACCCCGATGACGGCAAACCTCTCTGGATGCTCGGGGTCAAGAGGCATCTTCTTCGTCTCCTTGGTCGGCTGGAAAGATCCTTGAGCGTCATGCTCCTTGGGGTCGGGGGACACGGCCGACTGTTTGCCGGCTATGGCCACGACTCGGTCCAACATCTTCTTCTCTTCGGCTATTACAAGGGACTCGGCTAGCCGGCAGCTGGCTGCTGCGCAAGGACTTCTTGTAATCGCCGGCTATGGTGATGACGCCTTTGGTGCTTGGTATCTTCATCTTGAGGTATGCATAGTGGGGAACTGCCATGAATTTGGCCAAGGCAGGTCAGCCCAGCAATGCATGGTAAGGGCTCTCCAGGTCCACCACTTCAAACCAGATCGCTTCCCGGCGGAAATGCTCCTTGTCCCCAAAAAGTACATCAATCTTGATTTTGCCAATGGGGGCGCAGGACAGGCCGGGTACGATGCCATGGAACACTGTCCGCGTAGGTACGAGCTGCTTCGTCTTGACATTTAGTTTCTCCAGGGTGTCACGGTACAAGATGTTGATGCTGCTCCCGCCGTCTATCAACACACGGGAGAAGCGGGTGGCGCGTCTGTCCGTTGCAAGGGTGGCTTCCAAGACCAAAGCATAAGAGCCGGGAGACGGCATCACCTCCGGATGGTTGGCCCGGCTCCAGCTGATGGGCTTTTCTGACCAATGCATGTGTCCGGCGGGGTTGGCAGCGACCACGCTGACTTCCTAGTGCTCTCGGTGTTTGCTGCGCTGGTCTTTGGGCTGGCTGGTAAAGACGATGTAGGTGGCTTGCTCGTCAGGGAACTCGTCATGCACGGCTCCGACTGCGAGCCGAGCGGCCGGAGGCGGCAGGCCGGAAGGCGGAGGCGGCAAGAGACCCTCGCCCTTAGAGATTCGGGTGAGCCAATGGCACTTCCGGGTCGTGTGGTTGGATGGCTTCGCGCCGCTGTGGAACTTGCAAGGGGCGTCGAGAGTTTGCTCGTAGGAGAAGGCGGGCTGCCAAGCCGGCCTGCTGCCCTTGGGCTTCTTGGGTGCCGGTCGTTCTTCAGGCGGCGTATCTTCGACCGTGGCCACCTGCCGGCTGGCGGGAGGCGGCGTGGGGCCCTTGCGCTTGTGGTCGTTCGAGTTGGGGTGTCGGCCGGAATCCCCAGCCGGCGTCTTGGGCGCCGGGTTGAGTACCTTTCCGGACGCGTCTACCCGAAGCTCGGTCTTCATCGAGGAGTCGGCGGTGGCGTACTTGTCCGCTATGTCCAGGAGCTCGTCGAGGGTAGCCGGCTCGTCGCAGAGGAGCTTGTGCTTGAGGAGGGTGCCTTCTCGGCATCCGACTGTGAAGTATTCTATGGCCTGCACCTCGTGCACCCCTTCACAGGAGTTGCGGAGCTCGGCCCAACGCGTGAGGTAATCGCGAGTGGACTCGGCGGGGCCTTGTACACACAAGGAGAGCAGTCTGGGCTTGGGAGCCCGCTTGTAGGTGTTGGTGAAGTTGCGGATGAAGGCTTCTGTGAAATCTAGCCAGCTGTTGATGCTGCGCGGCTTGAGGCTGTTGAGCCAGGTCCGCGCCGTGCCTTGCAGCATGAGGGGCACGTACTTCACGGCAACGTGCTGGTTGCCGTTGGCTATGCTAACCGCCATGGAGTAGTCGATCAACCAATCTTCCGGCTTCACGAAGCCGTTGTACTTGGGAGTGTCTCTTGGGAGCGAGAACTCTTTGGGAAAGGGCTCGTCGCGGATGCGGGGGCCGAAACAAGGCGGGCCGACATCGTCTTCTTCTTCCAATGCCAGGGATCGTGCCAGGCGGTCGATCCGATGGCGGGCGTCGTTCTCGCCGATTCCTTCGCGGCGGCCTAGCCGGCCGCTGAGAGTCGGGTGCGCCACTGGCGGCGAGGCGGGATATCTCTCTCCACGGGGCGGAGGCGGAGGCGGGTCGCCCCGCCATTCCATGGCTCGGGGATGACCGTCCGCGTCTCGCTCGATGGAGATCCGGGTCCGGCTGCGGCTGGCAGCCGGCTCCTCCTCGCGTCGCGCGCGAATATTGCTCATAGTCGGTGTCCGGGACGTCGCGCCGTGTTCTCGGCGTGGGGGAGGGCTTCCCACACGGGCGTCTGCTTCGTGCCGCTGCGCGGCTGCGTCGATCAGTTGCTGGATGCGCCGGGTCATGTGGGGGAGGTCTTCGGCCTCGAAGCCGTCCAACTCGTCTACGGCCGCCTGGGCGACACGCAAGTTCTCGAGCGGCATGGCATAGACCGGGTGGTCGACTCCCAGCGTGTCGGCGATGACGGCGCCGCGTTGGTTGACAAGGCCGGCCCGACTCGGCCCGCCTGGGGCCGGCGTGCCGAAGGCGGCGCGGCCAGCTTCGCGCTGGTAGGCCTTAGTGAGGCGTCTTAGGGAAGCTAGCCTCCGGCCCTCTGCGAGGAGGGCGAGGCGGCGTGCCTCCAGTGCTTCATCGTCGGCATTAGCCGGGAGGGGAGCGGACAAGTCGTGGGCCGCCGCCGGAAGGCGTCGTGGGCGCTCTCATCGGCCAAGCCGCCGTGGCCGACAACCATCACTTCGGCGGTGACAGCATCGCAACCGTCGGCTCGAGGAAGCGGGTCATTGTAGATCGCGACGTTGGTGGGGAAGGTGTCGTAGGAGGCCGTGTCGGAGTCGACAGGCATCGGGTCGGTGGAGCCAACCGACTCCAGGTCCACAGCGGGCTCGCTGGAGACATGGAGCTGGCCGACAAGGTTGGCGAGGTGGTCGGTGCCCGCATCGGAGGCGAGCTCGTCGGAGATGAGAGTTTTGTCGAGGAGATCGGCGAGGCCGCTTGCCGCGCAGATGCTGGTGACTCCTTGCAGCGCGTCGTGGCAAGCGCCATCGGGCGTGCCGGGCTGGGGACGCTCGCGGGGGAGGAATAAGGTTCCCGTCCAGAACAGGTCACCGGACGATAGTGCACCTGGCCCCACGGTGGGCGCTAAATGTCGGGTGGTAGGTGCGATATATGCCAACGGGTGGCTTATCATTGTGGGAGCCAGTAAGACATCGCCGGTGCCTAGAAACGAAATAAGGCGAAGACACGCATGCCGGCGGATCTTACCTAGCTTCGGGGCTCTCCGTGGAGATAACACCCCTACTGCTGCTCTGCGGGGTCTCCGCATGTTCACTAGATGAATCAAGTAGCTACACAACGCTCCTTGAGCTGTTTGGGGGAAGGAGGAAGAAAGGCACGGCTAGCCTGCTTCTTCTTCTTGTGTGGTGTCTAGAACTAGCAAGGGGTCCAACCCTTTGCATGGGTGCTCCGGGGGGGTTTATATAGGCCTACCCCCCGGGGGTACAATGGTAATCCGGCTGGGCGCAGGGCCCAGCCGTCTGTGACTGCGCTCGCCGGCTTCTGTACCGGCTGCTGGGGCCCGTCGGCTGGTGGGTCCCGTCGGCTGCCAACTCCTTGGCAACAGGCAGGCCCCACTGCCAAGGGTCTTGTCGATGGCTGGTTACTGTTGCCACATCCTGATGACGAGGGCTTCATCGAGCTAAGCGTGGCTACAGTGCTGCCGTCCTGCGGGCGATTACCGTAGCCTTACCGCGTCTTGTCTCCTTAATGGGGCGTCTTCTTCGAGGGGGGAAGCGAGCCTGCTGCGGGGAGCCGGCCCCGTCTCGGGCCGACTGGGGGAGGCCAGGCCGCCTTCGGGTGTCTCTCTGCCCGAAGGGGCCCACCGCCCGTGGGCCGTACTGGTAGCCCGTCGTAGATGACATCAGGGTCAACATGGCAACAGTGCCGCGCCGGACAGGTCATGGCCACTCCGTACGGCGCACTGTGCCAGGCGTGCTTCGGGATTCGGGGGTGGCAGGCTTTACTGTAGCCACGCCCCGTCTCATCGCCGCTAGGTGGATGCAAACTTTGAGGGTACGGTCTCGACCACTTTATGGGAGCCGGACTCCTGGAGTCGGCCTTCTCATGGCCGGCTTCATGGAGTCGGCCTTCTCATGAGGGCTAAAGTCGGACCGCCTTCTGAAAGCCGGCCTGGGTTGCAGCCAGCTAGGGGAAGGCGACCCCATGTCTTGGATTCTTGAGAGCCGGGCGGGCTCGTAACTTTATAAGAAGGGTCAGGGGAAGCCGGCTAGGCTACCCATGGCTACTTACTCCGACAGCTGACCCACGCGACTCCAAACGCTGCCGAACGCCGTCTTCACCCTCGTCTTCAACCTCGGGCACCCGAGCCGTCTCCGGTCGATTCGGCGCCGCCAGGACCTCCCCGAGCTCGCTGACCCCCTCTCTGACCCTGCTGTGAGCTCCTCTTCCTCTTCCCCTAGTTCTCGTGCTCGTTTGGCCTCTGTAGTCGCCACTTCCACCGCACCCGAAAGCTCCCCGCCGCCGGACATGGCGCCGTCGTGGCTAGAGCCACAGTGGCTCGAAGCCAAGCTCACCGTTGTGCTCAGCGCAGCACCAGGAGCCTGTAGCACCATTCCACGCGCCTCGCCGTGCCCCGCAGCCTCGGGTTCGACCTCGCCCGAACTCCGGTGGCCGCCAAGGTCGTCGTCGGCGACGTTTCCGACCACCCTAGCTCCACCCACTGCCACCACTCGATGCGGCTCGCTCCCAGCTATGCGTAGAAGCTCTCCGCCGTTGTTTTGGTTGCCGTAGACCGAAACCCGCAGCCCTCCACCGCGTCTGGCCTCGCCGGCGGCTAAACGCTGGCAGGCTTTGACCCGTTGACCGGTGAGTTTGACCACTGACGTGGACTGGGTGGGCCCAGGTTGACTCCCCTGAGTCAATGACAAGTGGGCCCCCCTCTGCTAACTAAATCAAATTAGTTTTAACTAAAAATAATTAGTTTAATTAACTACTGACACGCGGGACCCACCAGTCAGGTTTGACCTGGACGCCCCCGTTGACCACTGACGTCACCCTGACGTAATACTGACGCAGTAATTAAATTACTGGAATTATTCTTATACAGGAAATTCCAGAAAATAGTCAAAACTTCTAAAAATCATAGAAAATCAACCATAGCTCCAAATGTAAAGATTTATATATGAAAAATGATCAGAAAAATTCAATCTATCCATCTGTAATGGTTTCATGCATGAAAAAACAAGTTAACCTTGCTGTTTAAGCAGAATAAGGTAATGCACTAATGTGGCTATGTTAAATGAACTAACATTTGAACCTTTGGTTCAAATAAGCACATTCCTTTCTGTTATAGCTTGCATTAGGCCAAGACACATTCATATTGCCATGTCATAGCATGCATCATATTGTTGCATATCTTCATGTGTTGATTGTGTTCTGATGTGTTCTTCGTGGTAGGTTCTGCCTCCGAGGATATTCACGGGTATCCAACTGAAGGGCAGTATCCCACTACCACTCCATCAGGCAAGCAACCCATTGATCATTCCGATACAAACCCATGTTCTCGCTTCTGCTCTTGTTTACTGCATTAAGACAACGTGATCCAAACTGCTGTGTGCTACGGTAGCTGAACCCTTATCCTCTGCATGACCTGTCATTGCCACAGTAACTAGATGAAACCCACTAGCATGTGTAGGAGTTGATTGAGCCATGTATGTGATTCCTACCTTGCTATGCCTGCTATGCTTAGAGTTGTGTCAGGTCTGGTTCATCTGGGTGATGGGCTAGAGTGAAATGCTTATGCCGGTAATGTGAGGGATGTGTTGAACATGTTTTGGTAAAGGTATCGATGAGAGGCCATGTGGGAGTACATGGTGGGTTGTTTCATTGAGGCCATCCATAAGAACTGAGATCTGTATGTGTGATTTAAGATGCAGTTACTACCGTACATTGGGCCGAAACCAATGGACCCTCTCGGCTTCTTAATCACCCTAGTACTCTGTCCAGGAGTTGCAAATAGTTTCTGGTGTTTGTAGGTTATGTGTTGGCGGCCGTGTGTAGCGCTGACCCTAGGGGTGGGCTATGTTGCGGTAGATACATCATGGCACGGTGTACCGAGTCACCCGTTTGGTGTCTCGGGAACCCTGTTCACATCGTTCGGGGCCGTAAGTGGAAACCTCGGCTGGACTCCCTGCGGATGGAACCTGGATAGGCGATAAACCTGGACTAGAGACTTAAGTGTTTAGGTAGGCCGTGGCCGACACCCTCGCTGGGCTTCCGCTTGAAGGTTGCCGAGTACATGTCATGTAAACGGCGGTAAGTGGTGAAAGCGTGTATGAAGAAGTACACCCCTGCAGGGTATAAAACTATTCGAATAGCCGCGTCCGCGGTAAAGGACTACTTGGTTGTCTATGCAGTTCATAGACAAGTTAATGGATACTACTAGAAGACTCAAGATAAGTGTGAGTACTGAGGATGGCCCTCTCGTAGGATGACGAGGGAGGATCCCCGGTGGAGTATTGTGTTGGTGAGTAGTGGACTCGTGTGCGAAAACTATTTTACTGGTGGAGTTCCGTAGGATAGCTTAGCCGAGAGTCAAAGCTGGCTTGCTGCAATAACCCCACCACCTTCTTGAGAATAAGCATGCATAGTAGGTTCTAATGTAAGACTCGCTGAGTACCCTTGTACTCATGTTTGCTTAAGTACTATTTTCAGACGACAACACCGCCCCCTCCGATGGGTTCTACGTAGACCTTGACGTCGACGAGTGACTAGCCACCCAGGTGGTGATCCTGGCCATGGAGGGCCTATGTAGATAGACAGGCTTCGAGAAGCCTTCTTTCTTTCTAGAGTCTGTACTCAGACTAGTTGCTTCCGCATGTGCTTGTATGATTGTATGACTTGAGTGTCGGGTCATGTGACCCCTATCTGTATGAACTTGTTATGTATGGCTCCCTGGAGCCTTTAAATAAAGTACTTGAGTTGTAGAGTTTTGTTGTGATGCCATGTTGTATGTACTCATATCGGGCATATTGTGTGTATGATTGAAATGCTTGGTATGAGTGGGATCCGACAATCTAGTTGTTTATCCTTGGTAGCCTTTCTTATGGGGAAATGTAGTCTAGTGTTCCTCGAGCCATAGTAGTCCGCTACAGCCCGGTTCACCGGAGTCCTGCTAGCCCAGCACTACTGTTCAGGACACTTGACTGGCCGGCATGTGTTTCACTTCGTTCCTATGTCTGTCCCTTCGGGGAAATGTCACGCGGTGATATCCGGAGTCCTGCCTAGCCTGCTACAGCCCGGGTTCCTCGGAGTCCTGTTAGCCCAATGCTACAGCCCGGAATCACTCGTTGATGACCGACATGCTCGATGTGATTCATGTATGCCTGTCTCCATAGGTCTGTGCCGCTTTGGGTTTATGACTAGCCATGTCGGCCCGGGTTCTCTGTCATATGGATGCTAGCGACACTATCATATACGTGAGCCAAAAGGCGCAAACGGTCCCGGGCCATGGTAAGGCGACACCCGTGGGATACCGTGCGTGAGGCCGCAAAGTGATATGAGGTGTTACTGGCTAGATCGATGTGACTTGGAATCGGGGTCCTGACATCCTTAGATCTTCCCTGCAAAATAGAGGTGTTAGCACGATGATGTTCATATGAGGACTTTGATCCTTGTGAGGAATTTGGTCCATATGAGGACTTCGATCCATATGAAGAATTTGGTCCATATGAAGAATTTCATCTGGGGTTCCTATTCTTCACAGGTGGTGTCATGAGGACATTCACCTGAAGATTTTCAAGGCACCTTTCGGGAACCCAGATTTTCTTCATGGGAGGACCCTTCCTGTAGTTAGTGCCAACATATCTAGCAAACACTTCACCATTCTGATTTTTGAACAGTTTATAATTGGAGTCAAATGACTCATCAGAAGAATATGAAGATTCACATGTAAAGCCAGATAAAGTAGATGGATCTACTGGAGGTCTCTTTGCAGCAACCAATGAGGTTTTGGGATACTTCTCAGGCTTCCAGTAAGTCCCATCAGCATTGAGTTTCCTCTCAAAGGCAATACCCTCTTTCCTAGGGTTCCTGTTGAGGATCTGCTTTTTTAAGCACATCACAAAGAGCCTGATGCCCTTTGAGGCTTTTGTACATTCCTGTCACATACAATTCCTTTAGCCTTGCATGGTCAGTGATACTAGCAGCATCCTCATATGAGGAATTAGTGATAGCAGAGGCAGTTGAAGAGTTTGCAGCAATGGGAGCATTTGAACATTCAGGTGAAGAATTAGCAGATTCACGTTCAATGCATTTCAAACATGGAGGAATGAATTCTTCCTGAGTAGCGTTGATTTGTTGAGCAAGTAATGAATCACGCTCCTTCTGAAGATCTTCATAACTCACTTTTAACTGCTCAAGATCTTGCTTTCTTTGAAGAAATTCATACGAACGCTTCACATGATTAGATAAGAGAGTGTTATGATGACTCTGAAGGTTATCAAGCTTGGACTGGAGTCCCTGAAGACTTTCAGCCAAAGCTTTGGAACGATCCATTTCTTCATGCAACATACCATCGCTCTCATCTAGCATGTTTTGAACTTTTTCCAAAGCTCTTTGTTGTTTAGTGGCAAGGGAAGCAAGTTTGACATAATTGAGTCCAAATTCATCTCTAGATTCATCATCTCTAGATTCATCATCACTAGACTCAGATAAGTAGTATTCAATTACCTTGGCACCTTTTGCCATAAGGCATGGTGCAGAGCATGATGATTTCGGAATGAAAGTCATAGCCTTGTGCGATTCCATGAAGTCGTCAAACCAGGGTTCATGGTGAGATCGATGTCCTTCATAGACCTCAGAGAGTCGGTCCTAGATGAGCTTTGCATGGGAGAGATGTGTAACGCCCCTGAACTGATTTTGTGATAGGCCGGAGTAGATGATGTCCTTCGCCGTGAGGTTGAGTAGCGTGTACTTGCGAATATCATCAACCTCCACCATCTTGCATAGGTTAGTAAGACCAATCTCGGTGACGGTCCAGAGTTTGCTATTCATCACTATGAGGCGCTTCTTCATCATGGCCTTCCACTTGGGATAATCATGACCGTCAAAGATGGGGCATGCCATAGTCTTCATTCTTACGGTTGATATAACTAAAACTCCAGGCGGTTAAACCAAAATTACACAGAACAAGGGAGTACCTTGCTCTGATACCAATTGAAAGTGCGTTAAGTCGACTAGAGGGGGGGTGAATAGGCGATTTTTATGAATTCTTCACTGCGGAATTTCAGGGCGAGGAAATTCCTAAGTGAAGAACTACTTGCAGCGGAATAAGTACTCAGATGCATATATGACATAACATAAACATAGATAGCATGATGAAATGAAAACAAACACAGAGTACAGAAAGCGTAAGCACATGATAAAATAGGAAGAAGACAAACAGACTGAAGAAATTGAACTAAGAAAATTGAGAAAGTCTTCAGTCAAAGTCTTCAAACAAATATGAACAAGCACACAACAAAGAAATGAGGAAATGAACGGGTTGAGGAAATAGAACCGGTTAGCTTGGTGAAGACAATGATTTGGTAGACTAGTTCCAACTGCTGTGAAAGTTGTACATTTGGTTAGGGCGGCTAGGTATTCAAACTTGAGGAAACACAGTCCCGGACACCCAGTCCTGAACACGTAGCTCAGGACACACAGTCCTCACCGTATTCCCCTTGAGCTAAGGTCACACAGACCTCGCCCAATTACTCGTGGTAAGTCTTCAGGTGGCTTCCAAACCTTCACAAACTTGGTCACTCGGCGACCCACAATTCCCTATTGGATGCTCTAGACCATGACACCTAACCGTCTGGAAGATGCACAGTCTTCAAAGGTAACAAGCGTCGGATCCACGCAGGATCAATCTCTTCAGTGATGCTCAATCACTTTGGGTTTGTAGGTGTTTGGGTTTGGGTTTTCCTCACTTGATGATTTTCGCTCAAAGTCCACGGAGGATGGGATGCTCACAAATGACAAGTGTCAGTTTCTCTCGGAGCAGCCAACCAGCTAGTGGTTGTAGGGGGCGGCTATTTATAGCCTAGGGAGCAGCCCGACATGATAAGACATAAATGCCCTTAAATGATATGACCGTTAGGTGGGTAGATATTTCGGTACAGCTGGCTCGTAGCACAACAATGGTCGGAAATTTGACTATCAAATTCCCGAGGGCTATCATGTTCCTCACTGTGTAGGCCATCCGCACTGGTGAATTCCTAACTCCTCAGTCAGAACAAATTCCTTAGAGACCACAAGAACTTCATCTCTGTTACTGAAGAAATTGACTGAGCTGTATGAGATTTCCAATGGCTTCACTCGAAGGGATTGGTAGGTGTAGGATTTGAGTTGAGCATCACTTGGAAATTCTTCCTTAGTATTTCCTTGCCCCCCTTTAACAGTACGGTGTTTCCTAAGACTCAAGAAAGAGAAAATGAAACTACAAAACAAAAGTCTTCACGCTTCATGTTACTCAGATGAATGCCTAGTCTTCAAGGTCACACCAATTTCTTCACTTTCAAAGTCTTCGGAAAGTCTACAGAAATCCAAAGTTTTCAGTCGAAGACATTCATTTTTAGGGGTCGACTTCCTCTGTAAATATAAAACTCCTCGACTTATAGACCTGTGTACAGTCATAAACACATTAGCCCCTTAACCTATAAGTCTTCAATACACCAAAATCACTAAGGGGCACTAGATGCACTTACAGGCATTAATTTCATAAGAATCTGTAGTAGTAGTGGAAGCAATCAGAGTACTAACAAAATCATTATTATTCGTATTGTAAAAGTCACACAACTTGGTGTTTTCTTGAGACATTGTGACAAAGCAAGCGATCTAATGCACAAGTAAACAAAAAGGCAAACGAAAAGACAAACCAAAGAAGGGTGAATAAAAAGGCAAATCTTTTTGTATTTTTCTGAAAACGTTTTAGAAGTGGGGGAGAGGAAAATGAGAGGCAAATGGCAAATAATGTAATGCAAGACATGAGAGTTTATGGTGGGTACTTGGTAGGCTTGATGTAGAACCTCCCTGGCTACAGAGCCAGTAATTCTTCATGCGGTTAGCTAGATTTCTTTTCTCCTTTCTCCTTTTTCAATGCATCCCATTGCATTTTAAGAATCTCCCAAGATTTCAACCCGAGAAGATGGAAAAGAACGAGGCGATATTCGAGCGCCTGCGCGAGATGGCTGTGAGGAAGGGTTGCATGTTGTCCTAGATCGCGCTGGCTTGGGTTCACCACCAGGGAAGCTATGTGTGCCCCATACTCGGCACAACGAAAGTTGAGAATCTCAACCAGAACGTGAGAGCGCTTTCTGTGGAGCTCACAGCTGAGGGGATGGTTGAGCTCGAGTCCTACGCCGCCATGGATGAGGTTCAAGGTGATATGTTGATGCTTCGTATCACTGGTTTGAAATAGTTGCAAATCAAATAATTCCATGAGCACTCCATGCATGGATGAAATCATGGAACCACCAATTGTTTGCTAAAGTAGTATAATTCCTCCCCATGATTACGTTCATGGAACTAGAAAATGTCTTTGTATAATTGGATATGATGTATATCCCCTATGTGTTTGCTACTTCTTGACCTTGCGTTGATTTTTCCCTTGAAGAGGAAAGGGTGATGCAACAACGTAGAGCTAAGTATTTCCCTCAGTTAAGAACCAAGGTATCAATCCAGTAAGAGACACAATAAAGTCTCCAATCTATGCATCTACATAATAACAAACACTTGCACTCAACGCGGAAAAGGGGTTGTCAATCCCTTCATGGTCTCGAACAAGAGTGATATCTAATAGAGATAGGTATACAAGTTAAATAAAAAGGCAAACTAAAATAAATCTAAATAAATTGCAGCAAGATATTTTTTGGTTTTTTGGTTTATAGATCTGAAAATATATGATGGAAAATAGACCCAGGGGCCATAGGTTCACTGGAGGCTTCTCTCTGGAAAGAAAACATACAGTGGGTAAACAAATTACTGTCGAGCAATTGAATGAAAAGAGCAAAGTTATGACGATGTCCAAGGCAATGGTTATAAATATAGGCATCATGTCCGTGTCAAGTAGACCGACTCCTGCCTGCATCTACTACTATTACTCCATACATCGACCACTATCCAGCATGCATCTAGAGTATTAAGTTCATAAGAACGGAGTCACACGTTAAGTAAGATGGCATGATGTAGAGGGATAAACTCAAGCAATATGATGAAAACCCCATCTTTTACCCTTGATGGCAACAATACAATACACGCCTCGCTACCCCAACTTTGTCACTGGGTGAGGACACCTCAAGATTGAACCCAAAACTAGGTACCTCTCCCATTGCAAGAAGAACCACTCTAGTTGGCCAAACCAAACCGATAATTCGAAGAGAAATACAAAGATATTTAATCATGCACAAAAAGAGTTCAGAAAAGACTCAAATAATATTCATAGATAATCTGATCATAAATCCACAATTCATGGATCTCGACAAACACACCACAAAGGAATGTTACATTGGATAGAACTCCAAGAACATCGAGGAGAACATGGTATTGAAGATCATAGAGAGAGAAGAAGCCATCTAGCTACTAGCTATGGACCCGTAGGTCTGTGGTAAACTACTCACGCTTCATCAGAAGGCCATAAAGTTGATGTAGATGCCCTCCGTGATTGAATCCCCCCAGCAGGGTGCCAGAAAAGGCCCCAAGATGGGATTTCACGAGAACAGAGGGTTGCGGCGGCGGAAAAGTATTTTGGTGGACCCTTCTATTGGTTTGGGAATATTTGGGAATTTATAGCGCAAGAATTAGGGTTGGATGACTCTAGAGGGGCCCACAAGCTAGGGAGGCGTGCCCCTAGTGCAGTGCCTGAGGGCTTGTGGGTCCCTTGGGACTCTTCTGGCCCCCACTCCAAGCTCCATGGATGTCTTCTAGTCCAAGAAAAATCATCGTGAAAGTTTTATTCCGTTTGGACTCCGTTTGATATTCCTTTTATGTAAAACTCAAAAACAAGGAAAAAGCATAAACTGGCACTAGGCTCTAGGTTAGTAGGTTAGTCCCAAAATAATATAAAACAACATATTAATGCATATAAAACATGCAAAATAGATAATATAATAGCATGGAACAATAAAAAATATAGATACACTGGAGATGTATTGTTACGCCCCGAGACCGATGCGCCAGATGTCTTCCAGTTATTCGCCATCGTTGCCATGTCATTTGTTTGTGTGTTGCACTTTGCCATGTCATCATGTGCATTTCATCTGCATGTTTTTCAAACTTGCATCCGTTCGGGTTTTCTAGTTTTCTCCGTTGTCCGTTTCAGGATCCGACACTCTCACATGCACCCGTCGCACCTTCCAGATCTCATTTCATGAGCGGGAGAAAAACATTCTCGGAATGGGCCGAGAGTTGACGAGTGGTCTTGGTACATCACCGTTAGACCGTCTGTCAAATTTCGTTCCATTTGGAGGTCGTTTGATGCCCCAACAGTTAACCGCTTTAACCGAAGCCCCCTTTCTATTTGCAGCCCAGCACCCCTCCATAGCAGCCCACTAGCCCATCTAAACCCCCTTCATGCTCTTCGCCATTGGATCACGATCGTGTGGGCGAAAACTGCACCTCAATAGCCCTATCCTAGCTCCCTCTACCTATAAAAAGGCACCTCCCCCTCCATTTCTGGGCAAAACCCTAGTCTCCTCCTCTCCCTCCGCCGCCGGACGCGTCCACCGACGGTCGGACGTGTCCGCCGCCGCCCCTCGCCCAATCAGGAGCTGCCATGTCATCGCCGCCAAGCCTCCTCCACCGCGCCCCGCCGTGGCCCGTCGGGGCCCAGATTAGGCCCACCTAGTCCCCCGCGCGCCGCCCCGCTCGCCCGCGCCAACGCCCTCACATGTGCGCACTGCCCGCACGCGCGCTGACCACCACCGCCACCTCGCCGGCGACCCACTCCGCCATCGGATCTCCGCCGCCCGCCTCCCGCTTCGCCGTGTGCCGCTCGGCGCCGCCCCTCACCGTCCGCCGCGCCGCCGCCTCGCCCCGCGCCGAAGGAGGGCCCGCCATATTGGATCCGCCCTCTCCGGCAACCTCGACGCCACTCCGTGCCGCCTGCACGCATCGCCAGCCACATCGAGACCTCACCACCACGCCCTCCGTCCGGGCCTTCCTCCCACCGCGTGGGCCGTAGCCCGATCCGGCCTAGCTTCCTCGCTCCGGCCTGCCCCTCTACCGACCTGGGCCGAGCCCAGTGGCGAGCAGCTCTATATCCCGCTCTGTATGTCAGATAGTTATATGGCACTCGATCGTTTTTTCCAACAAACTGCCAAGTCCCTAGATTTCCAGCAGCATGTGTGCATCTTCATCATGGCATAACTTTGTGCATGTTGATCCATTTTGCATGTGTGATATATGAAATTGTTCATCTCTGAATGCTCTACATGGTGGTGTAATTTGCATGCATGTTACTGTCCATCTTGACGCCTTAATCCTCATTGCAAAAGTGCTAAATGTTATAATCTGTTGTAAGTTATCATAACTTGCTGATTTGTATGTCTATCTTTTGAGCATCATGTCAACATGTTTTAGGATCATATTCATGCCATCTTTATAGTGGTACAATCCATGTATTTTTGTGTGCCCTCTGGTGACTAGCACAAGCTTGCAAAATGTGCTACTTGATGTTTGCTGTTTTCTAAGACTTGGTAAAATTTGTTAAGTCTGTAACTGTTGCTATGTTAACTTGATTCTACAAGTGAATCCATGCATAATATGGAGATGCTCAGTAAGGATGTTTTCTAGTCTTGTTATTCTATATCCGTCCATGCCCTTGTTTAGAATTATGGCCTGCTGTAGCTTGTCATTACCATGCTCTAAAGTCGCTAAATTATGTTTTTGTCAGTCTGTTAACAGTAAGTTCATTCTTTCCATGTGAATAGCTAATGATCTATGCATCCTATGACAATGTTCTTTCCATGAGTAGCTGAACAAATATGCCTTCTTGTTGTTGGTTACATTCACATGCCACGATATGCTTTATGTTGAGTTAACCAAGCTTGTAAACATGCCTACTTGTTGCTGTTTCTGCCATGATTAGTTTATTCCACTAAGTCTATGAATCTACTATCATTTGCATTCTTGCCATGATGTTTTGAGCATGTTCTAGTGTTTTCTAGCAGTAGCTCAATGTTCATGTTCTGCAGTGCTTGACATGTACATGCTTGCCATGCTTTTGTATTTCCAAGATTTTGCAGTGTAGCATGTTTTTTTCATGCCTCCAACATGTCAACATGTTAATCCTACTCACATGTATGCCCTGTTTTTCACTAAGTCCTAATTTGTGCTATAAAGTTGCCTTTTGCTTTGATCATGTTGGTTGAATCTTGATGCCTATGAACCTGAACCTTCATGTTATTTAAAGCATGTAATCTGTATTTTGAGTGCATATCAAGTTTGTGTCCATATGTTTCTTGTAGAATGTTGTTTCCTTGATTGCAAAGTGCTTAGTTGCTGTTTTGGGCAGATTGTGTTTGAAACTTGTATTGAGTGTATGTGTCGACCTGTGGCTCCGTTTGGAGCATGCTCTATATGAAACTTGCTTGATTTTGCATGTAGTTTCATCATGCCATGTTGCATACATATTTTGGAGTGTTTGTGATTGTGTTTTGCTTCTGTTTGCATCAATGCCATGTTTAACTTGTTTTGCTCATATCTTCTAGGTCGTAGCTCCGAATTAAATGAACTTTATATGTAACTTGACTAGAAAACCGCGTAGATCATTATGGTGCACTTTAACTTGTTGTTTAAAAACTTCAACATAATGTGTTATTTAGATCTGGACCAATTTCGAAATTTGCATATGGGGAGTTTCTGGAATTGTTATATGTTGTTTCCGGCCTCATTTAAACTTGCTTTGATGTGTTGTTCTTGTATAATCATCTCTTTCCATGAATAGCATCATGTAGCCTTGTCATGCATCATACTTGGTTGAGCATCATGTCATGTTTATGTGTTGTGTGTTTAGCATGTTGTTTGCTTCTTTTCGATTGTGCTCTTTCCCGATAGTTCTTGTTTCGTTGCGATCGTGAGGATTCATTCGACTACGCGTGGTTCGTATACGCCCGTTCATCTTCTTCATGGACTCGTTCTTCTTCCTAGCGGGATTTCAGGCATGATGACCGTCACATTGGATCTTATTACTATCTTTGCTTCGCTAGTTGTCTCGATGCAATCACTACAAAAAAAGACACATCCGTGACAGTTTGGGCCGAATGAATTTTTTTCTATCATACTTATGACACTTCTATGACGATAATTGTGACAAAACCCAGTATGCTCCTACTTCTATGACAAAAAATCATGACAGAAAATGGGCTTTTTGTCCTGGGCGGGCCGGAGACACAGCTACATGACATTCATTGGGCCGTCCATGACGGAGAAAACCATGGTAGAAGCGAGGGCAAGGAAAATATCGGGGGAGTTCCCGGTTACGGTGGGTGGTCGGGGGCCGAGCGATGCATGTTTCTCTTGTACGTATGCGCGTGTGTGCGAGGCATTGCGCTCTAACTGAACCCGAGCGAGGCGTTGGGCTCTAACTGAACCCGAGCGATTGCACGCAGGCTACGCGTTACTGAACCCGAGCGATCGATTTATCCCTTGCTGTTAACTGAACCCGAGTGATTCCTTCGCTACTGCTTCTAACTGAAGCTGATCGAACACTACTGCCTCCTTCCCTTGATGAACAGTGAGCGTTGTTGGGGGGTTTGGATGAATAGTTCCCGGTGGGGGTTGGATGAACAGGACCCCGTGGTAGTAGAGGCCGTTGCCACTGGATGAACAGTACCCCGATCGATTGAGCCAGTGGATGAACAGGACCCCGTGGAGGGCTGGATGAACAGGACCCCGTGGAGGGCTGGTTGAACAGTAGCCGGTGGAGGGCTGGTTGAATAGTAGACGGTGGAGGGCTGGATGAACAGTAGCCCGTGGAGGGGTGGTTGAACAGGACCCCATTGGAGAGGGCTGGTTGAATAGTAGCCGGTGGAGGAGCCCGCGGTGGAGGGTGGATGAACAGGAGCCCGTGGATGAACAGCCGCAGGTGGAGGCTGGAGGAGGTCGACGGTGGATGAACAGTAGCCCATGGAGGCAGTCGATGATGGAGATGAACAGTATCTCGTTTCGACCATAGCGCTCCCGCAGAAGTCCGTTTCGTCCGTTTTGCGGTATGCCAGACCCTCCCAATCAACAGGACCCCATTTTGACCGTAGGAGGTCTGTTTCCTCCGTTTTGCGGCACGCCAGACCCCTCCCGATTTACAGGATCCCGTTTCCATCGTGGCTGGTCGAACACAAGGTCGTTTCCTCCATTCTGCGGTACGCTAGGCCTCGTTTCCATCGCCTATTCCGTCCAAGCCGATTACCTCCAGATGACCAGCACGCGTTCTGTTGCCTCCCCATGAACATGACGCATTCCGTTGCCTCCCCATGAACACGACGATGATGCAGTTTCTCTGTTCCGACCCAGCCACAACCATGTACATGAGCCCTGACCGTACGTATGCGCGAGTAGGCGTTTGAGACCCCACCCATATGTACGTACGTGGACGTATTTACTTTCTTGCATCCTGGCCGTTGTACGTACGTGTACATGCTACGTGCGCGCCTCTACTACCAGATGTGCGCGCCTCTACTACCACACGTGCGCGCCTCTACATCAACCAATATGTATGTACACGTTCGCGACCAGAATGACATCGCTACGTACGCTTCGACCAGGTGGGTCCCGACTGTCACGCACTTCCTTGTGTGCGAAGATGTAGCTGCTGGGTCCCAGAAGTCAGGGGGTAACGTTTTTTTCATGAAATATGGTGGCCCGTCCGGAGGGTCCTTGCTATTAGGTGAAGGAATCATTATTTTTCATGAAATAAGGAGGGACTTCTTTGCTGCAGCTATGGACCCAGCTGTCAGCATCTCCACGTACAATACTCTTCTGATGGAAGTATTTCCTTGACCACGTTGACCACGCCGCGGCAAGAGAACCAGGGAAGTGGACGACGGTGAGGCCTAGGAAGGGGAAGACGCGTCAGTGGATGCCCACGCAGAGAGGAGTACAAGGGTTCACTGGTTTGGCTGCGGTGTGAGGCTGCCATCGCGGCAGGGCCTGGCCAATGGTGGGAGTAGTTGGGGGCGGTGAGGCCTCTGCAGCATCACAGCCGGCCATGAGAAGCAGGAGCACGAGGCATGGCCGGCGCTGGTTTGGGTGGCTGGAGCAACAAGACCAGAGGTTGAAGAAGCACTACCACCATTGGATGGACATTGTACGGTCACTAGAGCTAGAATCATTCATATTGACTAAGTTGACAAATCCCTCCGTCCCCGTCAACTTAGTAGGCCCACAAGTTAGCCTCCCACTATGATGGGTCCTAGCTAGCAGGGGGTATTCATTTTTTTGTGCGTACTAAGGAGGCACTTCCTTGCGTGCGAAGATATAGCTGGTGGGTCCGACCTATCAGCGGGGGAACATTTTTTTCGCGAAATGCAGAGGCCCTTCTGGTGGGTCCCAGCTGTTAGGTGGCGGAATCATTAATTTGTGCATAATAAGGAGGCTTTCCTTGCGTGCGGCCATGGACCCAGCTGCCAGCCTCTCCATGCATAGTTTACTTCTGATGGATGTCGTTCATTGACCATGTTGACTACTCTGCGCCGAGTGCATCCAAGGTGGTGGACGACGGCGAGGCCTCGGACAGCAATCAGGCGGGATGGGAAGACGCAGGAGTAGAGTCGCATACGGAGAGGTGTACGAGGGTTAACTGGTTCTGGTGTGGTGTGGTTCGGCAGTCGGTGGAGAACAACAGCAGGTGTGGAGGGGTGGAGGGATGGCCTGGCCAATGGTGGGGTAGCGCTTCACAGCGAAGCATGCTAAGTAGAGCTACTAGTGGCAAAAGGCGGGAGTAGGTGGTCCAGGCGGCGCTGGAGGAAGAAGACGAGATATTGAAGATGGATGCTGGTCGTTGGATGTAAGTCCAATGGCTAACGATGTCAGAATCATTTATTGACTAAGTTGACAACGACATGCATTGGCTTCGACCTATTGGCCCGCATTTTAGCCTCCAAAAATGTGGCTCGTATTCAACCCATTTTTTTAGAATTTACAGTCAATTTGATCTCTTTTTTTAGAATTACAGTCCATTTGCTGGGCTGGGTGAACAAATAATGTAGCGTCCATGCGGACCTTTTATTTTTCTCCTAAAACATTTACATGCCATTTGCACTTTCTCGATATACACGATTTGCTGGGCTGATTGTAATTATAATGTTGGGTTGGGCGCAGCAATGTTATCAAAAAATAAACAGGGGCTGAGCATTTTGTTATAAATATATTTAAATAATAAGTGATTTATTATTACATTGGTCCTTAAATCTTACCAAGCTTTTGTACACAATCACCAGGATTTTCGTTGCCAAAAAATCCAGTATTTTATTGTTAAGAAATTATTTTTGTAAGTTAATAAGATGTGGGATATTGTTTTCTTACGTATGTAAGTTTCTGTTAAATATATGATGACAATAACAATAATATATAATAACATATAAAATAATATAAATATATATAATATAGTTAGAAGGGAAACAAAAGTTGGACCAGGTGTTCCTATTCTTATATAGAAAAATAGAACAGACCTCTGCGTTTTCTTCAAAAAAATACATAAATTGGGTTGCCGATGTTTCAGGAAAAATAAAACCTCGGATGGGAGGTCCATAGGCCGGTCGATACATGACGGCCCTCAAAAAATACAAACGAGCATGTCGTGGGCTACGCAAGTTAAAAAAGAAAGCCTAGACGGGGCATCCCAAAACCCAGCGGATACTTGCTGCCCCAGTGATAATAAGTGATACTACCCGCCAGCTCCACAACTTCGTTGTGAATTTATCTCCTATGTTGAAACACCTAAAAAATGTAACTATGTTGACAAACTCGTGGGCCTCAACATCAATGTAGCATTAGCAGGAAGTTTTTTTTAGGAGGCACTTGCTTGCGTACGGATATAGACCTGGTCGGTCCCGACTGTCTGCCTCTCCATGTACAATCCTCTCCAGATTCCTCTCGTTTGTGCAGCATGTTCACGACGGCAGACAGCGGCGCCGCGGCGAGCGCACAAAGGCTCATGATCGAGGTGATCGGACCGCCCAAGGCAGTGCCTTATTTGTAACGAAAGTAGTGAACTAGCCCAGTGGCCAAGTGACACTACCGGACAGTTGTTCCGCCCGGGTTCGATTCCACCTAATGCAGGGAAAATATCCCCAATTTTTTTGCCTCTGCCATTATTGACATGTGGGTCCCCATTGTCATCTACGCACACCACGTCCAACACTTGACAAAACTTCATCCCTCGTTTTCTCTGTTTTTCGCACACTCCACATTGTGTGGGCATTTTGAAAATAGCATATCTTTTTGACTGTGCATCATATGAAGCTGTGCTATGCATGAATGTTGATCAACATGATGTTAACTGGCTGGTAGTTCCATTTTCGACCATGAATAAAACTTCCAACATGATGTTAACCCTGTTTGAAAAGGCCGTGTTAATATAAACGCTCTACCTCTAGAAGTTGCAGTTTCTTATCTGAAACTGACCTTGCAGTTTCTTATCTGAAACTGAAACTTGCAGTTTCTTCTCCGAGAATCACATTGTCTGCCCTTCTATACTCCTATGAAACTACATTTTTTAAGTGCTAAACATAGATCTCTAGAATTCATAAAATACTTCATATGCTTAATATTTCAAATTTGAAATTCAAAAGACGTTCATATATGCAAGTACTCTCAAAATACACAACACAAAACACAATTCACAACCTGCAAATACTGACAACCCTAAGCTCCTACTGACAATTCACAACCTGCTCAACTATTGGGCTGGGGGGGGGGGCAGTCCCCTCCTATTCCTCGGCGGCAGACAGCCACCCCGTGAGACGATGTGAACGGCGAGGGAGAGGATGGCGGGGAAGCATCGTCGGGCCAACTGCTTTTCTCCTCTTGCAGCTGGGTTCGGTCAAAGAAGACTCCACTGGCTCGCTCTGGCACGACACCCTCACAAATGGCACCCTGTAGATGCTTGATCCTTCAATCTCGGGTGGATGCTCCATCTGGAATCGATACTCCCACCACCGCTCCCTCACGATCGGATTCGGTGAATCTATTTGCTCCATGGCCCAGAGGAGCAGCTCTATGTACTCCAACGCGAATCCCTTCGGGAGTATCACCGCCTTTTCGCTCTGCTGCAGATATTTGGCCATGTATGTCGCCGTCGCCGCTAGTTGGTCCTTGTTGTCAAACCAAGACTGTATCTCCAACATCCTAGCTAGCTTCACAGGGTCGGCGTCTGCGATCCTTGCATACTGGTTGTACTCCTCCATCGATCTACTTCTCCATAGCACCTTCACTCGCCGGCGGTGGTTTTTGAATGGAAGAGGAGAGGAGCAGTGCTGGTTTTGGATTAGAACGGGACAGGAGCAACGCTACTTTTGATTGGAACAGCAGAGGAGGGGCGGTGGTTTTGAAATGAAAGAGGAGACGAGCGACGCTGGATCTAGATTGGAACAGGAGAGGAGCGGCGGTGGTTTAAGAGGAGAAGAGAGGTGCTGGTCTTGGAAGTATTTTTTTTTTGTTTTGCGTATTTTGGGTCAAAGTTTGAGCACGTACTGTATTTGACAAGCAAAATGTGAATGCATGTCACCAAAAATTGTATCATTTGGTTCGTATCTGAATGAACTTTCAAATTATATTATTTTTGCAACGTATAACTTATATTTTTTTGTGAAAATCATGGTCAATTATGACCTAGAATAAAAGGGAGACTAGTTAATGTGGTGTCACTTTCTTCATTGAAGGGTGAATTGATTTTGATTTTGATCCAATCACAGCGCGCCGGCCCTCTCGTCCAATCCTAAATCGCTGCCGCACGCTCCTCTCCCTCTTCTCCATTCCAAAACCACCTCCTCTCCTCTCCATCATCTCCATTGCAAAACTACCTCCTCTCTCCTCCCATCTTCCAAAAGCTAGTACCGGACCACTCAGAAGGACATCTATGGAGAGGATGCAGCAGCGAATCAGGCAGATCGCCGGTGCCGACCAGGCAAAGTTAGCCAGGTTGAAGGATATCCTTGCTTGGTTTGACAATGAGTGGGAGATTTCGAGGACGGTGAGGGCCATGTGGCAATGTATGCGAAAGAGCCACATGGCGGCGATGAGGGCGGCGATGTACTCCTCGGCGGCAGTCACGCTACAGTCCTTCGAGTTCATCGAGTATCTCCTCTAGGCGATGGAGCAGACAGATTTGCCCGAGGCGAAAGTTAGGCAGAGGTGGTGGGCATACAGGTTAAAGGTTGAGCACCCAGAGGGTAACGAATCGATCGAGTATGGTGTGCCGTTCATGAGGGTGCAGAGCCAGCCGGAGCCACATGAGTATTCGTTCTCCCACTGGAAGAGGAGGCCGGATGGCGCAACGTCCCTTCCCCGCCGTTCTCCATGGTTCCCTCGACGCTCGCCTCGTTTCAACGGCGTTGGTAGGGTTTAAGGTTAGTTCCGCACTAACCTAATCTTCCATCTACTCATGCTTACAATCAGTGTGACAGCTAATAAAAATCATGCTTACACTCAGTCTCCGAGTACTACGCCAATCACCATAAAATAGCTCTGGACCTTTGGGTCAAAGTTGTGACACTGTGTACAAATAAATAAAAATAGATTGGTGCTTCTTTCAGAAAAGAGTACACCCCTAGAAAACTACCAATATAAGCTACTAGTATTTTTCTTGAAGTCTAAGCTACTAGTATTTGGTTAGATGATTTGCTGTCGAGAAAGATCCGTCCACAGTGAGCGCCACACATCCCACTGATGGTGGTGGATGCTAATGCTTAGATGAAGCAGGGTTGGTGTCGGTAATTTTTACTTGGCACCTCGCACTCTGCATATATGTCGGTTCCATCCATACATTTTGTGCAGTTCCACCAAAATGTAGCTGAATAACCCTGTTTGCACAGATAATGAAAAGGAGTGATTACGTTATAGTGGCACTAGTTGATGAAACATACACTAATAAATAGCAGAAAATATTGCGATAGTATCATAGTATGCCATGCTGCGAGGGCGAGATGGGCCCTGCGACGCCTCATACGGCACGCCTCATATTGGAAATCGACCCAAGTCTCCCCGATACACCTTCTTCTAGTGATGAACATCAGTGTACAGCGATAGTACAAGGAGAGGGCTTGAGACATTCCAATCTCTATTTTTGTGCAGATCAACTAAATTAAGCACCCCATTTTGCAGGAACGCTTAAACATTAACAATGGGACTAGTTGATGAAACATATACTAACAAAGAGAAGCACTTTCTTTATCTACATTGGAAATGAAATGATAGACAGGATACTTGCTCTATTTTAACTGTATTATTACTTCATTTTATCAGTGGCACTAGGGTCGAGCAGGTGGCAAACGAGGTATACCGTGCGTCGCAAGGATGTAGGTCGGCGGTGCTTAGACTAGGATGTTGAAGCTAGTTGAGGGAGTCCTGGATTAGGGGGTATCCGGACAGCCGGACTATATCCTTTGGCCGGACTGTTGGACTATGAAGATACAAGATTGAAGACTTTGTCCCGTGTCCGGATGGGACTCTCCTTGGCGTGGAAGGCAAGTTAGGCAGTACGGAGGGTTTAGTCCGTAGGACGACATACAATCATACCATAGGCTAGCTTCTAGGGTTTAGCCTCTACGATCTCGTGGTAGATCAACTCTTGTAATACTCATATCATCAGGAACAATCAAGCAGGACGTAGGGTATTACCTCCATCAAGAGGGCCCGGACCTGGGTACACATCATGTCCCCTGCCTCCTGTTACTATCTGCCTTAGAAGCACAGTTTGGGACCCCCTACCCGAGATCCACCGGTTTTGACACCGACATTGGTGCTTTCATTAAGAGTTCCACTGTGTCGTCACCATAAGGCTTGATGGCTCCTTCGATCATCGGTAGCAATGCAGTCCAGGGTGAGGTTTTCCTCCCCGGACAGATCTTTGTATTCGGCGGCTTCGCAATGCGGGCCAATTCGCTTGGCCATCTGGAGTAGATCGAGAGCTATGCCCCTGGCCATCAGGTCAGATTCGGAAACTTAAACTACACGGCCGACATCCGCGGAGACTTGATCTTCGACGGATTCGAGCCCATGTCAGGTGTGCCGCACAGTCACGACGAGCACGACGTAACTCTTCCATCGGACAGTGTTTGGGAGATCGCATCAGCAACTACTCCTGCCTTCAATCCAGAGCAAATTGCGCCATCCAAGGACGGAGGGGTAGACCCCGCCATGGAGGCCGCACTCTCAGTGGCGATGGAGCCGGATACTGACTTCACCCCTTACGAGAGCCGTGTCGCCAAACAACTGGATTCGTCTCCGGCCATGGACTACGAGCCGCCTACATCCATGCCCATTGAATCTGACTGGGCGCCGATCATGGAGTTCACCTCTGTGGATATCTTTTAGCACTCGCCTTTCGGCGATGTGCTAAATTCATTAAAGTCTCTCTCCTTGTCAGGAGAACCTTGGCCGAACTATGTCTGACTAGAATGGGATACACACGATGAAGAAATTCGCTTCCCGCCCACCACCCACTTAGTAGCCACTGTCGACGACTTAACCGACATGCTCAACTTCGACTCCGAAGACATCGACGGCATGGACGAAGATGCAGGAGACAAACAGGAACCAGCGCCCCACAGGGCGCCGGACAGCCACTTCATCACATGACATATACATGGTGGATACACCCAAAGAAGGCAATTGCGAAGAGATAGCGGAGGATGGCCCCTCCAAGAAGCAACCCAGGCGCCAACGTCAGCGGCGCCGCTCTAAGTCCCGCCATAGCAAAAACAACGATAACAGCGCAAGAGAAAATAACACTCCAGTCGACTCCAGAGGAAACGACGACCACATGGCCCCGGCGGCAGAGCACGATGAAGCTGCAAGCGGGAAACATAGTATGGATCCGACGTCCGAACACAGCAACGCCGAGTATAAAACTCATCAAACCCCCTCTGGGGAGGAAAACAGTCCGGACGAAGATGCACACATCATCCCGGAAATGCACTTGGAGCAAGAGAACCTCCGCAGAAGGCTTATTGCCATAGCGAGGACTCTGAAGAAGCATAAGCAAAGGCTTAAGGCCGCCCAAAATACACTCAATAGCAGGTGGAACAAAGTGCTCGACAACGAAGCAAAGTATGGTGGAAGTTACCACACAAAGAGCTATCCAAAGCGCAAGCTGTTACCTGAATTCCACGACGAGGCCTTAGAGCCCACACAGCCAAAAAATGAAATGGCCAACCGACCGAATCCACCACCTTGTGACCGCGATAGAGCGGATAACAAATACGCACATAAGTCAACACACGATGTACATGAGGACTTGTGCCAAAAATCCGGTACGACCAGATCCATCTATGGATCTAGGAAGCGTGCTCCGGCACAAAATCAAAACCAAATACCACAACCGTTCGAACACCATGGTACATCCAAGTATAGGGGTGCCGCACACCCCCTATGTTTCATCGACGAGGTGCCGGACCACGAATTCCCAGAAGGATTCAAACCAGTGAACATAGAGGCGTACGACGGGACCACAAACCCTAGGGTCTGGATTGAGGACTTTATCCTCCATATCCATATGGCTCGCGGAGACAATCTCCATGCCATTAAATACTTGCCCCTCAAGCTTAAAGGACCAGCTCGGCACTGGCTGAAAAACCTCCCTGAAAACTCAATTGGAAGTTGGGAGGAGCTCGAGGACGCTTTTCGGGCTAATTTTCAAGGGACCTATGTCCAACCTCCGGATGTAGACGATTTAAGTCTTATAATTCAAAAGTTCGGAGAGTCCGCCCGAAAGCTTTGGAACAGGTTTCTCTCCAAGAAGAACCAAATCGTTGACTGTCCGGACGCCGAAGCCTTAGCAGCTTTCAAACACAGCGTCCGAGACAAATGGCTCGCCAGACACCTCGGCCAAGAAAAACCGAGAACAATGGCAGCTCTAACAAGTCTCATGACCCGCCTCTGCGTGGGCGAAGACAGTTGGTTAGCTCGCAGTAGCACCAGCGACCCAAGCACATCCGAAGTCAGGGATGGCAATGGAAAACCACAACACAATAAAAGCAAGTGTCAAAATAAATAAGATAGCCTAGATAATACGGCGGTAAACGCCGGATTCAGGGGCTCTCGACCAGGTCAGCAGAAAAAGCCTTTCAAAGGTAGCAGAGACGGACCGTCTAGCCTAAACAAGATTCTTGACAAACTATGTCAGATTCATGGCACCACCGATAAACCTACAAATCACAGCCACAGAGAATGTTGGGTCTTCAAGCAGGCCGGTAAGCTAAACGCTGAACACAAGGGGGGAGACACCAAGCGAAGACGAGGACGAGCCTCGCTAGCAAAGAATTCGAGGACAGAAAAAATTCCCACCAGAGGTTAAAACAGTCAACATGATCCATGTGACGAAGAGGAGAAGCAAACATGCACTCTGAGACACACGCGCCATAGAGCCCGTCACCCCTAGGTTCAACCCCTGGTTGGCCTGCCCGATCACTTTTGATCGTGGGGATCACGCGATAAACATCCGGCACGAAGGATTGGCTGCCTTGGTGTTAGACCCAATAATAAATGGATACCATCTCACACGAGTCCTCATGGACGGCGGCAGTGGTCTTAATATGATATATCAGGACAGAGTCCGCAAAATGGGGATAGACCGTCAAAAATAAGCCACCATACTACTACCTTCAAGGGAGTAATACCAGGCCTAGATGCCCGCTGCACGGGCTCTCTATTACTAGAGGTTGTATTCGGTTCTTCCGACATCTTCAGAAGTGAAAGGTTAACTTTCTACATCGCTCCATTCTCAAGTGGCTATCAGGCACTACTCAGGAGAGCAGCTTTCGCTCGTTTTAATGCAATACCGCATTACGCTTCTCTCAAGCTTAAGATGCTCGGTCCACATGGAACCATCACAGTTAGCGGAAACACAGAGCGTTCTCTATGCGCGGAAGAATGTGCGGCGGCTTTAGCCGCCGAGCACTAGAGGGCCTCACCAACCAGAAAAAATGATAGGTCGTCAAGACCACGAACACGGTTAGACGAGTCCGGTGCACCACTACATATACATGAGACTGGTTTGATGATCAAACCCTCCTAGACGGTACCAGGGCTTCCCGCGTGTAATCAGGGCTAGTCCGAATCAACTTGACTTATCTTGAATTTTAATGGTTTATTGATAATAACCAATTTTCTAGCACGACAACTTTCACCTAAGTTCTTCTCTTTTTTACAGATGACAATCGTGCTACACCCATCCAGGACACGGCACAACGGAGACATAGGCGCAGACGTGCAGCAGGGACCCGCTCAAAGGTTTCTTTTTAGATTAAGTCCTTGTGTAAACCTTTTTTACTATCTCTTGTTGTTCACATCCTTCGGATACTCAATACAACCGAGAAGGATGCTGACGTATTGGCATGTGGCCACGTCAGGATATTGCATGTACCTGAACACCCGGGGTTTATTATTAAGGGCCTCGTTCAGCCTGGCATATGTTTTAAAGATCGAATACCTTAGGGAGTGTTCGGCGTTGGGAGTTTGGCCTTATATACATCAGCTCCGAATCATGTCTTTGGTCAAATGTTGGGTTTGCCCGGTTCCCACGTTTTGGTACCTTACGTTCCGCTATATCGGCTAAGGTAGCACTGGGAGAACTACTACGATTGTGCACTGGTTCATCCAGATGAGCACCTCAGTAGAGAAAGCCAAAAACTGACTGTCATGATAAAGTGCGAGACTGGTCAGCCACTCGATGACTCAACGGAATCTTCGGGATTCCTCTGCATTAACGAAGGGCCGTTTCTCGGTCATGTACGTACGCGCCCCATATTCGGATGAGCGCAGAAGTACGAGGGCTATATAGTAGCCCCACCGTCAAACTCCTATGGCTAATTGAAAGTGTTAAAGCAATATAGTCTGATTGCCTCGTTCGCTACGCTACCACCTCCTTAATGGACCAAGATGTTGGATCAAGTGTGGATACACATTTTTTGCGAACACCCCCGCATTGTATGTGTGCGGGCGGAAGCCGACGACTGCAAACTTTCAGATTATATACATATCTACATAAACGGCCGCACATGAGGCATCATAATACTTTCAGGCAAAAGTATAAATATAGCCTTGATAGCTCAATAAAACATTGTTTTTACAATGGGAGTACATGTCACTAGAACATAATATTCTTCTAGCACTGAGCCTCTATCGAACGAGTGCCTTCAAGAACTTCTTCAAACGAAGAGGTCCACGTTTGCAAGGCGGGACCTGGCGAACTAGCATGACCTGCATCACTGTGACCAGGTTGACGCCTCTCTCAATAAGCTCGGATGCGACTTTGCAATATCAGCACATCCTTTACTGGACCCCAGTTTAACCCCTCGCTGATCCATGACATCAGTTGTGGGGGGGGGGGGGCGAGCGAAAGGCAAGGGCGGCTACCCACTTGGCACTCCGGGGAGCTGTGATATAAAACCACTCCCACTACCACAAATTGGACACCTCTGGGAAGGAACCCTCTGGCCATGGAGCATCAACGCTTTTGCTTATTACGGCACCTTCGCACTTTGTGTGCCGCCCCTCGATCATCTTCGGCTTCACATTGAATGTCTTGAGCCACAGGCCGAAGTGAGGGGTAATGCAAAGGAAGGCCTCACATACGATGATAAACGACAAGATATGAAGGAGGGAATCCGGGGCCAGATCATGGAAATCCAACCCATAATAGAACATGAGCCCCCTAACAAAGGGGTCCAGAGCAAGGCCTAGTCCTCGGAGGAAGTGAGAGATGAACATAACACTCTCGTTGGGTTCGGGAGTGGGGATGACCTGCCCTCGGGCGGGAAGCCTGTGCGAGATTTCGGCGGTCAGATATATGGCCGCTCTCAGCTCCTTGATGTCCTCCTTTGTGACAAAGGAAGGCATCCACCGACCTTGGAGGTTGGATCCGGACATGGTTGAAGGTCCGAAGCGCTTGACCTGAGCCTGGGGTGTTTGAACTCGAGGTGGCGGGAGGATTCAATTGAGCGCGAGAGGAAAAAGGGACAGGTCTTGGCCTCTTTATAAAAAGGGTGAATGTCGAGCGTCCTACTCGTGGCCATTTTGGACTCACCTAAAATCGAGGAGTCATACCAACGGGCATGAGTGGGTTACCCATGTCCGTATTGATGAGAATCCCGTAATAAGGGGGACACGTTCTCTGCTTTGACAAGACATGTCAAGAAAACCGCCTCGCGATATGTGCGGTGCTGGTTGAGAAAAACGGTTCGAATAATGACCGGGCCATGATGTAATGTCGTGCTATCAAAACGCGTCAGCAGATTAGATTTGTGGAAATATTATTCTCTCTACGGTGGTAGGTGGAAATTATTTTACAGGGCCGGACACTATCCTTTGGTTCAAAATCTTCCATGGAGTATTCGGAGGGGGAACCCGCCTTGCAATGCCGAAGACAATACTGCGCGCCGGACTCATCGTCATTGAAGCCTGGTTCAGGGGCTACTGAGGGAGTCCTGGATTAGGGGGTCTCCGGACAGCCGGACTATATCCTTTGGCCGGATTGTTGGGCTATGAAGATACAAGATTGAAGACTTCGTCCCGCGTCCGGATGGGACTCTCCTTGGCGTGGAAGGCAAGCTAGGCAATACGGATATGTAGATCTCCTCCCTTGTAACCGACTCTGTGTAACCCTAGCCCCCTCCGATGTCTATATAAACCGGAGGGTTTAGTCCATAGGATGACATACAATCATACCATAGGCTAGCTTCTAGGGTTTAGCCCCTACAATCGCGTGGTAGATCAACTCTTGTAATACTCATATCATCAAGAACAATCAAGCAGGACATAGGGTATTACCTCCATCAAGAGGGCCCGAACCTAGGTAAATATCGTGTCCCCTGCCTCCTGTTACCATCCGCCTTAGACGCACAGTTCGGGACCCCCTACCTGAGATCCGCTAGTTTTGACACCGACACTGGCTCTTTCAGTCCCTGTCTTCCCCTCTCATGTTTCTGTGGTAGCATTTGGGTTGTAATCCTAACTTGGTCCAGCTGGTGCTGTGTCCCCCTACCTGCCTAGCTTATGTGGCGAACTTGTCTCTAGCTAGTACTCAGTCTGTTCTAGTAGTAGTTGCATAACTACCCGTTTTACACTGAGATGTTCTCAGATAATGGTTCTCTATGGTTGGATTTCTTTAATGAAATCGGAGGAAACCCCACTCTTTCAATATATATAAAAAAAGCAGTGCCACTAGTGGTGCCAAAACATTGCCTCAAATTAATAGTGCCCCTAGATTAAGGTGCAAAATAATAACATCAATGCTTTATCTTGGCAGTGCCAAAACAGTAGCACAAGAGCAGACTCAACATGCAGGATCTTTGGTAAATGGTCAGACCAAAAAGGAACATACCTCGTGATGGGAACCATGTCTGCAGTCAACACCATCGTAGAAGGGATGACACCAGTCACCAACATGGATGATTCAATTCATGGGACCTTTTGGTGCAGTTCACCTAAAATGAAGCAATGTCCCATGAGCTAGCAGCTTCTTCTTCATTTTTTTAAGAAAAGGGCTCCAGTCCCCGTTCCATTTCCATCAGAAAACGAAACTCACAGAGCTTCTTCTTCATTAGTTGCAATAAAATTGAGCAACATCAAGGTTGGTTGTGAAGCTCCTGGAATGTTCAACTATAATTTGGATATAATTTGTCCAGTTCAACTAAGTTCAAGCGTGAAATGTATGTCTCTGTTTGCACAAAAAAGGTGGAAAGGAGGGTGACAAACAAGTGATGAAACATACATCAAATGAAAAGAAGCATGTTCCTTATGTGAATGCCAATCCTACAAGGACAGTAGAAATTTCTAAAGCAACATCATTGCTAGATATTAGTGTGGGCATTAAGATTAACTATGACAACTGTTAAATACGAAATTACTTTAATGGTGCCATTGCTTCATTTTACCAGCAACATTGGTTTAACGTGTCCTTACTTTTAGCAGTGCAGCTGCTATGTTTTACCAGTGGCATTACACAAGAGTGGCTCGGGGCAACAAACATCAGAACATGATATCTGGGTTGGTCCCATTTTTGTTCGGTATAGTCACCTTATACTGTGTGAGGCTAACAAATCTAGTGCTGGACTTACTCTGTTGACTTGTCCCCCAGTCCCCACTTTCTTTCCTTTTCAACCAATAGATCGGGTTTATATTGAGTTTGTACTACGTTTCCTTTTATTTCCAATTAGACCTAGAGACCAGTTGGATAGCCAGTCTCTGCTACTTTTCGCCCTCATTATTTTCTCTTTCGACCAAGTCCTAGGTTCAGGTAACAAATCTTCCCCCACCCCCACCCCCACCCCCACCCCCTTTCTTCCTTGTTTGAACCAAGTCGTACTAGATTCGAGTGCATGAACTAGTTTTACCACTTAACAGTAAAAATTTAGGTGGCTTTCGAACAACCGATCGATCCTATCTACGAGGGGGCCCGGGAAATAGTAAAAGATACAAATGCAGCGACGTTAGGAGCTCGGGAAGTAGAGCAAGTCTGGTTTTGAAGGAAGTTATACCTGAGTGTCGCCGGGATGTCGCTAGGTGGGTGGCAGGAGGCCGGATCTGCCCACACTATGGCAGCGAGGAAGAAGTGGTCGGAGGCCCTCCCTAGCCAGCGGTGCTTGGGAGAGAATGGCAAGGCACACTGATCGGGACGCGCCAGCAGTGGGTAAGAGCCGTCACCGAGGACAACCGCGTGATCATTGCACCTTCTCACCTTCCCCACCGGAGAGGATCCGGCTAGATCTGTGACCAACGGTGGGTAGAGAGAGAGTGTGTGTGTGGCCACCGGAGAGGACGAGATAGTGTGAAGAGAGCAACACTAGCAAGCAAGCGCGGAAGCTCCTGCCTATATAGTGGAGTACTTCTAGTTTTCTTTTGTCTACCGGAGCCGGCGTCACCTCGTCAATGACTGTCTTCATGCACGTGCCCTGGAGGCGCAGTTGTCCTCATTTTGATCTGAAGCACCGGATTATAACATGACAAGAAACCATAACCTCACTGCCCAAAGGAGACAACATGAATCCTGACAAACAAACTAGAAGAGTATCAAAGCTCAAATTAAAGATAAACTCATACAAATGGGGTCCATCGATAGATGCCCTAATTAACATAGCCGGCTTGACATAGATGGCAGACGAGTAGTCTTCGAGCATGCGGCCCCCCATGACTAGCGCCTTGGAGGAACTCAGTTGTTGTTGTTTAACCCTCGCAGTGATCCGAAGCACATGACACCTAATTTTGCGAGATTTCTCACCAGAACTACAGCCCTGTACAACACAGCCTGCACGATATGTAGACGATAGCCAATCCAGGCGTGTCTGCTGGAGTCTGGTCACATGAATGGACGAACTGATCTTCCGTGTCATGCAGGGATCGTTCAGGCACCAACGTATGTACAACACTTCTCTTGTACTATCGCTCGTCTCTCTCTTCTATTAACTCACCCGACTTGTGGGGCCGGGGAGTGTTCCTATGGTCGGTTCTCAGTTATGGTCCCACATGTGTGTGCAAACGCAATATGACATGCGTTCCATTCGGAGAGCGGCGTGCCAGACCGACTGACCGTCTGGGGTGCCATGCGAACGCAACAGGCATGTTGTATACTGTACTCCGTAAATGTGTACCGCCATTTTCTGGAGGCTTTGCTCCATGGCGCAATCCATGGATACACAATTAGTATACTGTACTATTTAAAAGTCGAGGGCGGGGCTTTTCCCATGCGGTAGGCGGGGCCGTTCCGCCTAGTCGGTTCAACAGAGACGCGATAAGATGAGGGAGTAGTGTCGTGGATTTTTCACAGGAGATGTCCTAGTAAAAAGGACTTAGTCGTGAGGCCAACACATCTATGTGGTAGCTTGAGAGGGGTTGAGCGGGATGAGAGATGCGAGGTTTTTACCGAGGTTCGGCCCCTCACGGTGGAGGTAAAAGCCTACATCCTGCTTCATTGATATTGATGATCATGATCACGGTTACAAGGGTGCTCTATCTCAAGAGCTATTGATTTGTCTGTCTAAACCTAACTTATGAAACTTGTGAAAACTTGTCCCTTGGGGAGCCCTGCCCCTCCTTATATATGTTGAAGGGGCGGCTTACATGACTGGTCTTATTAGGATTAGGATTACTATATTACAAGTGGAGTCCTAGTCTTGCTTCCTTTGTAGGAGAATTTTCCTTATGCCTTTCATCTTTGGCCGGCCCACCATAATACGAGCCGGCCTTCTATGAACCGCCTATTGGGCCACCGGGTCTTGTCGCTCCTCTGACCCGCCAGCTGGATCACCAATGAGTCACCTACCTCGGCCGGGTCATCAGTGAGTGGAGAGATCCTGACGGGTCACTTAGTGAGTCACCAAGTCAGGGCGGGTCACCAGTGAGTCACCAAGTCAGGGCAGGTCACTAGTGAGTCGCCAAGTCCGACCGGGTCACCAGTGAGTCGCCAAGTCCGTCCGGGTCATACATCCAATCGGGTCATACCATGGGATATATCCCCGACATTAGCCCCCAGTTTAGCTTGGATTTATCCATGGTAAACTATCCTACAAAACAAACACAAGAACAAATTTGACAGGTTGTGCTCCAGGTTAATAGTTCTTGTAAGCCGGTACCTGATCACCCTTAAGTCCTTGTCATTTCCTCCTTCTAGAAAGTCCGGGTCAATAGACCAGCTTCATAATAAATTTGCGGACATTGGTTTCTCACTGAAATATTGTGAAGAATAATTTATTGATTCAGCTCCCAATGCTTAAAAAATGTTGGTCTTGAAATACTCATCTGATTTTCAGCCGGCTTGAAGATGTAGGACTTGTTGGTTTATCATTGCAAAAAATTGCTGGGCTATAAAAACTGATGATTCTGGGTTATGACCGTTATACAGATTGGTTCATGATTGTTACTAACGCTGGGTCACACAATTAATCTTCCTGATCTGCTCAAAACTAAGATTTTGAAGATGTTCCTCCTTTATATGCATATTACCCGTAGCCCCCAAGTCTTAAGAGGAGAACATAGTGATAGCTTAAGACTTGCTTCAATATAAATGTTGCAACCTTGAAGAAATCCAGATTGTTCATCTCAGTCACTAGTCAAAACTAAATATTCCACATATGTAGCCCCCAAGTGTCGGGTTGTCATGCTTGCAGCAACCTAGTACATGTAATTGCCTTATGCTCATAAAAAATTCAACCAGTGTAGCCCCCAAGGCCCGGGTCATTATGCAATAATGAGCAGGGACTTTGTAGATATGATCATGTAGATTTGAGCAGCAACGTTTAGCCCCCAAGGGCCATCTTAGTAAGATAATACTGAGTTGGGACTTTATACATACTTCATTCAAAATAATATCATATGATGTAACCCTCACCATGGGGCTCGAACCCACGTCCATAAGGTTAAGAGCTTTGTACTCTACCAACTGAGTAGTGGACCTTTAAATATAATGGATTAAGACTTGTGTACCTTGAATTTTTGACATGAACAATTGGTAGCCCCCAAGGGCCGGCTCATTACAATGTGATGAGTCGGGTCTTCAATAAGGTGATCAAAAAAATGACTTTGAATTAGCCCCCAAGTGCCATGGTGCATGTTGGCAGTAACATGGGACTTGCATATTTGATGTAATCTCAACTTGAATAATGTAGCCCCCAAGTGCCGGGTCGTAAGCCTGATGCGACTCGAGACTATTCCTTCCATTGTAGAATAAATTATATCCATTGATTAAATAACAGGCATTGCACTGAAGAGACTTTGAAAACCTCAATCATAATATTGGTTATTGATAACCATAATAAAAATCCAGCCATGTTGGCTATTAAAGATTTGAATAATATAACCTGGTTTGAAAACCGATTCCTGCCATATAAACTGGTATATCCCTGCACATATGATACATGCTATGATGGTGTCATGATGATGCAATGTATGATGCAATATATGATGATGTATGTGTATGATGCAATATATGATGATGCATGTGTATGATGTTGTATGTGTATGATAACAGAATACTTCAATGAAACTAGCCGGAGCCACTGGATTGTTCGTGCGTTCTATGAGACTGACTCACAGTGTGCCCAATCGACATTTGAACCCTAGATAAAGTCTGGTCTTGCTCAAAGACTTATCAGGAGTGCGTGGGGCCAGAGTAACAACATACATCATGGGCCGATTTATCCAAGTTTCAAGGAAGGCGACTTATGAAGCCTGGATTCATCCCGACTATCTGTAAACCGTGCTCTCGCATGACAAGACACCGTTTGAACCTTAATCGAGCTCAGATCTTGGTCGAATATGCCATAAATACTGATCGTTAGGCGTTTGGCGGGTCAATCAGGATGACCTGATGGAGTTGAAGCAGCTGGTTACAGGTAGGATGACCCGGTCAGAGTTTGTTCTCTTTGGTCGAACACGCCTATGTTTGAACAAACTTGGTCAAGAGGGTAGTAACGCTATGTTCTCTTTGGTCGAATACGCCTATGTTTGAACATGAAGCAATCAAGTGACATGCTTACAAGTGTGGCGTTGAGCCGATCAAGAGGGTACCGACAGCTATGATTCGAATACAATCAGGAAGCCCCAAGTGACCATAAGTTTTGGCATTGTGCCGATCAAGAGGGTACCGACAGCTATGATTCGAATACGATCAGGAAGCCCCCAAGTGACCATAAGTTTTGGCATTGCGCCGATCAAGAGGATACCGACAACTATGTTCTCTTTGGTGAATACACCTATGTTTGAACAGGAAGCCCCCAAGTTACCATAATAAGATGAGCCCATAAGGCAGGATACCCATGTTTGAACCGCGCATCATGGCAGCAAGTTCTCTTTGGCAACCTTAATTTTTCTTGAGCCAGATTTTAAACCGGATATTGAGAGCTTAAAAGCTTTATGGTCGAGAGATATCTCTTGAGCTGGATTTTAAACCGGAACCTTGATTTTGAGCCAGAAATTTATTGACAGCCTTTAAATTTTCACCAATATGACGGTAACATCTGGGACCGGGTTATCTTTCCTCCAATGACCCGGGGTCTTGAATCTCACAATATTTGTGAAGTCATGTCATCGTAGCCCCTGAGTCTTAAGACTACGCAAGGAGCTGGCTTGAGACTCTCCATGCTTGACCATGATATGACCAATGCATTGCTGGAATATGTTGAATCTCAGTGGGTTATAATTAACCCTATCCATTGACCCGTCTGGTGTAGGCAAGGGCCATAGCTCATTGGCCTCTTTTGTAATGATGAATGGTTCTGCATAAGAAATTGCACAAACAAGAGTAATTGTTCTCGAAGAAAATAAAAGTGTATCAATAAAAATTGAGTGGACAGCTTTCACCTGATTTGTCTGGATGAGAAATGAGTCGTATATAGCGTCCATAGATCACCTCCAGTAACTTCAACTATGATTTAGCCAATCTCTCATGACTGTAGTGGAGGTGGCAGCTTAAAAGCGCGGCACCGGGCAGCTCAAAAAGGGAACCTCCGGATCATGTTGACCATTTGTGTTTTTTTTACAATCTGCCCTTGACTTTTCTCCCAACCTGCCCCCTCCTATCCTTACCATAAAGCTAGCAGAGGAGTACAAGGCTACGCAGGCGGTGAGGGCGGCGACCTGGCAGAGGAAGAGCAACGCAGCTGGGCTCGACAAGTTAACAGGCACGGGCGTCGGGAGTCACAGGAGCCGGCACCGGGAGGCTGCTCGGAGGTGTTGGCGACATGAGGCGACATCGGTGAGCTGGGGCCACAATCGTGGCGGGTCGCAGCCGCCGCAGAGGTGGCTCAACGGCTCGGGAAATGAGTCCACGACGGCGAGATGGAGGCAACTTGGCGCTCAACACCTCAGCGGAGGCAACGCAAACCCGGTCAAGGCCCACAACAGAGGGCGGCTCAGAGGTGACCACATCGGCCGGAGGTGGGGGTGCAACAGCGACTTGGGCGACTCGCGGGCTGGCCCGGCGAAGGGAAAACACTCAGATGGATGTGTAATACGGCGGGGTGAGTCGTTCAGGATGGTCGGGGAGAAAACTCGCTTGGCACAGCCGGCGCACGGAGACTCAAGCGCAGCTAGGCTCGTGGCGCAGTGGAGCAGGGGCCGGGATGGCTACTGGCGGCTTATGAGTCGTCAATTCTGGGCGGCTCATGGTTGAAGAAACGGCAGAATCTAGCGGGTTAGAGGTGTGTCCGTGATGGCCGCACTGATGGGTGACAAAGACAGCGGCTCTCAACCAGGCGGCTGACTGGAGCAGCGGGTGTTGGTGTCAAAACCGACAGATCTCAGGTAGGGGTCCCGAACTGTGCGTCTAAGGCTAATGGTAACAGGAGGCGGGGGACACAATGTTTACCCAGGTTCGGGCCCTCTCGATGGAGGTAATACCCTACTTCCTGCTTGATTGATCTTTATGATATGAGTATTAAAAGAGTTGATATACCACGAGATCGTAGAGGCTAAACCCTAGAAGCTAGCCTATGATTATGATTGTTGTTGTCCTACGGACTAAACCCTTCGGTTTATATAGACACCGGAGGGGTCTAGGGTTACACAGAGTCGGTTACAAGGGAGGAGATCTACATATCCGAATTTCTAAGCTTGCCTTCCACGCAAAGGAGAGTCACACCCGGACACGGGACGAAGTCTTCAATCTTGTATCTTCATAGTCCAACAGTCCGGCCAAAGTATATAGTCCGGCTGTCCGAGGACCCCTTTATCCAGGACTCCCTCAGTAGCCCCTGAACCAGGCTTCAATGACGATGAGTCTGACGCGCAGATTGTCTTCGGCATTGCAAGGCGGGTTCCTTATCCGAATACTCCATAGAAGATTTTAAACACAAGCATTGTGTCCGGCTCTATAAAACAAATTTCGCATACCATCATAGAGAGTATAATATTCCACCAATCTAATCTGCTGAAAACTTTTCATAATGTGACATCCTACCATGGTCTGGTCATTATGAACTGTTTTTCCCAGCCTGCCACTACACGCATTGCGAGGCAGTTTTATTGGCACGTCTTGTCGAAGCAAAGATCATGTTCCCTTATCATGGGATTGTCATCAATATGGGTGTGGGTAACCCAATCATGCTTGTTAGTATGTCTCCTCGATTTTAGGCAAGTTCCAAGCGACCACGCGGAGGACGCTTGATATTCACCCTCTTTATGAAGGGGCCAAGGCCTGTCCTTTTCTTCTCGCGCTCGATCGTTCCTCTCCCCCACCTCGAGTTCTAACACCCAAGGCTCAGGCTAAGCGCTTCGGACCTTCAACCATGTCCGGATCCAACCTTCAAGGTCAGTGGATGGCCTCCTCTGTCGTAGAGGAGGACATCAAGAAGCTAAGGGAAGCCAGGTATCCGACCGCTGAAATCTCGCACAGGCTGCCTGCTCAAGGGCAGGTCATCCCCACTCCCGAACCCAACGAGAGTGTCGTATTTGTTTCCCACTTCCTCCGAGGGCTAGGCTTTAGTCTTGATCCCTTTGTTAGAGGGCTTATGTTCTATTACGGGCTCGATTTCCACGATCTAGCTCCACATTCCATCCTTCACATCTCGTCATTTATCGTCGTGTGTGAGGCCTTCCTCCGCATCACCCCACACTTTGGCTTATGGCTCAAGACCTTCAATGTGAAGCCAAAGATGATCAATGTGCGACATGAAGAATGCGGAGGTGCCATAATAAGCAAATGCACCGATGCTCTATGGCCAAAGGGTTCCTTCCCGGAGGTGTCCAACTTATGGCAGTGGGAGTGGTTTTACATCACAGCTCCCTGAAGTACGAAGTGGGCAGCTACCCACACCTTCCGCTCGGGCCCCCCGCCGCAACTAGTGTCATGGGTCAACAAGGGGCTGGACCGGGGGCCAGTTAATGACGTGCTAACATTGCTAGTTTGTCGGGTCCTGCCATGCCAACATCGATCTCTCCGTATGTGGGAGTTCAACCCGGAAGGACCACGAACTATTCAGCAATTCTTCGGTGTAACGCTCGAAGAGATGTACGGATTGTTCTTCGGATCACGAATAAAGTGTCCGGACACCACCGAGGAAGGGGGTCTCAACTGCAACCGTCTAGATACCCATGTAAGTAATTCTGCAGCCGAACATGCTATCTTTTTATTTGTCACAACATCATTCTGTAAAAATCGCTCTCGGCCAGGACTGGATAAGAAAGGCGAAGATGATCAGGTGTTCGGCCCCCCTTCCCGAAGGCTCACCGGATCCTGTACTAGCCAGGATGCTTGAGCATGCACATTATCAAGTGCCATCAGGGGAAGATAAAGGGAGGAATAAAGAAGCCGAAAGCGGGCTTCACACATTACTCATCCAAACCGGGGAATTAGTGTCTCCGCGAAGAAGGATAATCGGGGAGAAGAATCTAGAATCCCCTCTCCCCAAGGAAGGAAAAGGACCGACTTTGAAGACTTGGAAACGAAGGTTTCCAAATGAGGGAAGAAACCTTTGCCAGGGGGCCCTGCCCCGAAGGGCGTCCTTACCGCACAGTGCCCGCAAGGGGGCCAGCCCTCCACCGAGCTGTAAGTGAACAAGAGTACTTTTGGTAAATATATCCTGCTTTATCTTCGAGGACAATAACAGGGACATATATCTTACAATCCGGCTCGTAGCCCTTATCGACAGAGCTCGTCTTTGGGGGATCTTCTTCTGAAGATGATGGAGAGCGAAATGCCTCCCCTGTCTCCCCGCCTCCTGGGGCGGATGACCCTGAGGTGTCATCATAGAGGATTTCTATGGATCCACCAAGGTTAGAAGGTTACCCTTCAGCCACCCGAAGTCTGGAGTATTCGGCTCCTAAGGAGAGCAACAGAAAGAGTCTGGGATTGTCCGGTGCACAACCGGACGCACTGATGGATCTTTTGGAGCAAGCGGCTATCTCAAAGGCGCATCATACTTTAATGGGTATGGTGGTTGAGAGGATTTCATCCGCCAAAAGTGGGTTGAATTAGGATTTTACGAGCCAGCTAAGAGGCTTTGAGGTACGCAAAGTAATATATACATTTTTTGATGGTACCGCACATGCTAGGTGTGCTCTATACAGATAGTAGCCCCTGAGACTCTGGTTGCTATCCAGAGGCGGAAAACAGAGGATCATAGTCCCAAGTAATGATCGCGCTGCTTTCATGTGCAGGCGGCTGAGGGTCCGGTGGCTGGCCGGACTGCTGAGTTTGCCGGACTCAGGCGGCAACTTGACGTAGCAGATGCCGACATTGCGCTTGTGAACAAGCAGCTTGACAAGGCACAAGGTATGTATTTTCGGGTAGTCAACAAATATTAAGAGTATCATGATGCTAGTATCTATAATATGATGTGACTACAGATGGAGTTGCCGCCGTGGAGACCCTTCGGGCGGAACTTGCCCGAGCGAAGGAACAAGCCAGAAGAAGTGATGCGACCGCCCTAAAGGCGGCCGAAGACTCAAGGTACTATAATGAACTCATTCTTTATTTATATTGGTGTTAAACCTACTATATTCCAACTTCTCTATGGTTTATAAACTATTTTACTAGCCATAGATTCATCAAAATAAGCAAACAACACACGAAAAACAGAATCTGTCAAAACAGAATAGTCTGTAGTAATCTGGATCAAACATATACTTCTGGAACCCCAAAAAATCTAAAATAAATTGCTGGAGTGAGGAATTTATCTATTAATCATCTTCAAAAATAATTAACTAAATATCACTATCCAAATAAAAATGGCAGCAATTCTCGTGAGCGCTAAAGTTTTTGTTTTTTACAGCAAGATCAAAAAGACTTTCCCCAAGTCTTCCCAACGGTTCTACTTGGCACAAACACTAACTAAAACATAAAAGCTCAATCATAACAGAGGCTAGATAAATTATTTATTACTAAAAAGGAGCAATAAGCAAGGAACAAAAATAAAATTGGGTTGCTCCCAACAAGCGCTATCGTTTAACGCCCCTAGCTAGGCATGATGATTTCAATGATGCTCACATAAAATATAAGAATTGAAAGATAAAGATAGCATCATAAAGTATATGGCTAACTTATGGGAACAGGAATCAACTTGCATAGGAAGGTAAAGCAAGCAAAACTTCAAAATTGTAAGCACATAGAGAGGAAACTTGATAGTATTGCAATTCCTACAAGCATATGTTCCTCCCTCATAATAATTTTCAGTAGCATCATGAATAAATTCAACAATATAACCAGAACCTGAAGCATTCTTTTCATGATCTACAAGCATATAAAATTTACTACTCTCCACATAAGCAAAATTCTTCTCATTCCGAATAGTGGGAGTATCATAAGAGACTTGAATACTATAAATTGTTTCCACATTAAAAGAGTAATGTTCAGAAAAGGGGTAATCATAATCATGACAAGTTTTATAAATATAATCATCACTACTTTTATGGCATATGTATCAACACAATAATTATCATAAGTAGCAACTTTGTTCTCATCATAATCGATTGAAACCTCTTCCAAGATAGTGGAATCATCACCAAATAAAGTCATGACCTCTCCAAATCCACTTTCATAATTATCATAAGTAGGAGTCATGTTATCATCATCATAAATTTTCATATCAAAACTTGAGAGGCTAAAAATATCATCTTCATTATACATAGCATCCCTAAGCTTGGGACAAACATTAATTTCAGCAAATATATTCTCAAAAACATCATCTTGTTCAAACATAGCATCCCCAAGCTTGGGCCTTTTCATATCATAAGCATAATCACTCTCATCATTAATAGTATGGATAGCACCAATAGTATAGCAATTATCATATTCTTCCAAGCAAGTGCCAAAAATATTTTCAAGATCATAAGAAGTATCATTATCTTCCCAATCATAATCATCACAACAAGCAATAGGCATAACGAGATCATCATCAAGTGCGTCATATTCCACAATTATTTTTTATTCATTTTCATTAGGCACAACAATAATAGGAGCAACATTATTTGGGAGAGACTTTTTACCTCTCTTACTTTTTATTTTCTTCTTCTTGTTCACATCATGTGCGGGTTCAATCGTCTTTTTGGAGCTCCTTATTAATGAGATTGGTTGAATAGAAGGCTCCTCCTCGTCACCTGATTCGTCATAAGAAATAATAGGAGGATATTGGGAAGTCTCTTCCCTTTCGTTAGTATTCTCTTCCTCTTCTATTTGTTTTCTTTTATTTATATAATTGGCAATATAAGGATTTTCAATACAATTCACCACACAGTACATATAAATTTCCTCTAGATCAAAATGAAGAACTCTATCAGGTGCAAATTCTGGAATAACCTTAGTTATACGTTTCATTTCTTCATAACCCAAGAGAAAACTAAGTTCATTATGATGTGCAAGGGAAATCAGTTCATCACAATTTTTGGACATGATACGATCATGAAACAATTTTCATTGGGTACTGAAATGATCATGTTCATTTTAAAGTTCACAAGTACGGCTAAGAAACCCTGCAACCAAATAACAAAGAGTCTCTTGTGTCCCCAACACATCCAATACAATGGTAAATTGTATAGGTGCACTAGTTCGGCGAAGAGATGGTGATAAAAGTGGTATATGGATAGTAGATAATGGTTTTTGTAATCTGAAAATATAAAAACAGCAAGGTAACAAGTGGTAAAAGTGAGCGTAAACGGTATTGCAGTGCTAGGAAACCAGGCCTAGGGTTCATACTTTCACTAGTGCAAGTTCTCTCAACAATAATAACATAATTGGATCACATAACTATCCCTCACCATGCAACAAAGAGTCACTCCAAAGTCACTAATAGCAGAGAACAAACGAAGAGATTATGGTAGGCTACGAAACCACCTCAAAGTTATCCTTTCTGATCGATCTATTCAAGAGTCCGTAGTAAAATAACATGAAGCTATTCTTTTTGTTCGATCTATCATAGAGTTCGTACTAGAATAACACCTAATGTTACCTAGATACTCCAATGTCACCTCAAGTATCCGTGGGTATGATTATATGATATGCATCACACAATCTCAGATTCATCTATTCAACCAACACAAAGTACTTCAAAGAGTGCCCCAAAGTTTCTACCGGAGAGTCAAGACGAAAACGTGTGCCAACCCCTATACATAGATTCCCAAGGTCACAAAACCCGCAAGTTGATCACCAAAACATACATCAAGTGGATCAATAGAATACCCCATTGTCACCACGGGTATCCCACGCAAGACATACATCAAGTGTTCTCAAATCCTTAAAGACTCAATCCGATAAGATAACTTCAAAGGGAAAACTCAATCCATTACAAGAGAGTAGAGGGGGAGAAACATCATAAGATCCAACTATAATAGAAAAGCTCGCGATACATCAAGATCGTACCACCTCAAGAACACGAGAGAGAGAGAGAGAGAGATCAAACACATAGCTACTACTACATACCCTCAGCCCCGAGGGAGAACTACTCCCTCCTCATCATGGAGAGCACCAGGATGATGAAGATAGCCACCGGAGAGGGATTTCCCCCTCCGGCAGGGTGCCGAAACAGGTCTAGATTGGTTTTCGGTGGCTACGGAGGCTTCTGGCAGCGGAACTCCCGATCTATTGTGCTCCCTGATGTTTTTAGGGTATATGGACATATATAGGTGAAAGAAGTCGGTCAGGGGAACTCCGAGCTGTCCACGAGGCAGGGGGCGCGCCCAGGGGGGTGGGCGCACCCCCCCACCCTCGTGGGCAGCCCGGGACTCTTCTGGTTCATCTCCGATGCTCCATGGGCTTATTATGGTCCAAACATAAGTTCTGTGAAGTTTCAGGTCAATTGGACTCCGTTTGATTTTCCTTTTCTGCGATACTCTAAAACAAGGAAAAAACAGAAACTGACACTGGGCTCTAGGTTAATAGGTTAGTCTGAAAAATCATATAAAATAGCATATAAATGCATATAAAACGTCCAAGGCTGGTAATATAATAGCATGGAACAATCAAAAATTATAGATACGTTGGATACGTATCAAACATCCCCAAGCTCAATTCCTGCCCGTCCTCGAGCAGGTAAATGATAAAAATAGAATTTTTGATGTGGAATGCTACCTAACATATTTATCCATGTAATTCTATTTAATGTGGGAAGAATATTCATATCCGAAAGATTCAAGACAAAAGTTTAATATTGACATAAAAATAATAATACTTCAAGCATACTAACAAAGCAATCATGTCTTCTCAAAATAACATGGCCAAAGAAAGCTATCCCTACAAAATCATATAGTCTGGCTATGCTCTATCTTCACCACACAAAATATTTAAATCATGCACAACCCCGATGACAAGCCAAGCAATTGTATTATACCTTTGATGTTCTCAAACTTTTTCAATCTTCACGCAATAGATGGGCGTGAGCCATGGAGATAGCACTATATGTGGAATAGAATGGTGGTTGTGTAGAAGACAAAAAGGAGAAGATAATCTCACATCGACTAGGAGTATCAACGGGCTATGGAGATTCCCATCAATAGATATCAATGTGAGTTAGTAGGGATTGCCATGCAACGGATGCACTAGAGCTATAAGTGTATGAAAGCTCAATAAAACAAACTAAGTGGGTGTGCATCCAACTTGCTTGCTCGTGAAGACCTAGGGCAATTTTGAGGAAGCCCATCATTGGAATATACAAGCCAAGTTCTATAATGAAAGATTCCCACTAGTATATGAAAGTGACAACATAGGAGACTCTCTATCATGAAGATCGTGGTGCTACTTTGAAGCACAAGTGTGGTAAAAGGATAGTAGCATTGCCCCTTCTCTCTTTTTCTCTCATTTTTTCTTTTTTTGGGCCTTTGTAACATCCCAAAATTCTAAATGTTGGAATGTTATAATAAATAGATAGATTTGAGTGATTGTTTGATTGATTGTGTGAAATTGAGTGAAATTCGAAACCTTTTTGAAAGTTAAATGAGAGGGCATAAAAGGACTTTCCCAAACTTTCATTTTTCATTTATGATCTTCGTGAATTCAAATTCTTTTCAAATACAAAACCCTAGAGAGAAGATGACATGACTTCTTCCATTTAAATAAATGAAAAGGGTGTCTGAAAAATATTTGAATTCCATTGGGAAATATTTTCCAATTCAAAAACTGTATGCAGCTTAATGATTTTCACGAGAGGAGATAAAATGACTTCTTCAAATTATATGAAATATGAGTTGGGAGTTTAAAAGGATCAAATTCAAAGTCTTTTTGGAATAATTTTTCAATTTGGAGTTATTTGGATTTTATTCAAATTTTTTTTCTCCAAAAATAAAATACATGGAAAATAGGGTAACATGATTCCCTACAACAGAAAATTGGAGAGAAATAAATTTGATTTCATTTTGGTATTTTTAAAATGATTTTTGTTGGATCTTATTAGAGTAGGAGCACTGTTGGAATTATTAGAATTTGTGTGTATTTTATTTAATTTTAGAAAAATGTTCATCTCGTAGAAAATATTTTTCTGCAAATTTTGGTATATTATATTCCTATATAATATTTTTATTTCCTTTTGTTTTTATTTTGGTTTGTGTGGAAAATGTTTTGAAAAAAACAATCGACCGCGCGTCAACTAGGCCGGCCCGCCCCGAGCCAACCCAGGCCCAAGATCCCGCAGCCGCCTTCCTCCTCCCGTGCTCCACCCGGACTCGTCGGAGTCCGAGCGAGCCACGCCGCCGGCCGCCCCTTTCCCTAAGCAAAGCCGCAGCTCCTGGCCCTTTAAAAGGCCGAGGCCCCGGGCCCTCTCCTCCTCGCCGCTCGCGCCGCCTCGCCTCGCCCGTATCTCGCGACGCCGCCACGGATCCGCCACCACCGCCGCAGCACCTCGCCGCGCCGCCGCCCGCGTCGCCGCACCCCTTGCCCG